>NW_010415676.1:72877-82034 GCF_000710305.1 Buceros rhinoceros silvestris
GCCGACAGCGCAGTGGGAGTGCGCGGCCTGGCTTCGCCCCGGCCTGGTCGGATTCCTCTCGCGCTGGGAAGGGGCAGGGGGCGGCGGCAGCCTCCGTGCAGCGAGAAGCAAAACCTAACAGTAGAAAAAGGCTCTCGGCACGGAACAGCAGAGAGTTCGGATACTCTCACCCGATTTCCAGACGGGACGGGATTCACGGCAAAACAGTTCAGAGAGTTCAGAGCCTGCACTCTTCAGGCGATCTGGGGACGAGGCCGCAGGCTTCCGGCCTAGCTGGGCAGCCAGCAGCCCGGTGGGAGCGCTCCCTCCGTGCAGCGGCGGAGCTCCGAGAGAGAGAACACTCTTCCGGCCTGCTGCCTTTAAGGGCTTCCAACGTAACGTTCCACCTGACTCGCTGCTTTATAGCCTTAACACGTAACAGGGAATCTGACCCTCTTTTAACCAATTAAATGTGGGGTTAAAGTACATGCAGGGAATAATTATATTGGACCAGAACTCAAAACAAGGAAGTCTAGCCCAAACCGGGACAAAGGGCTTCCAACGTAACGTTCCACCTGACTCTCTTAGCCAGTTAAATGCGGAATTACCGTATTTGCATGGAATAATTCTCTTTGTCCACTTCCCAAAGCAAGGACGTTTCAGCTCAAACCAGGACAGTCTGGTATTGTTTTCCTGCCCGTAATACAGGTTTGCTTCAACAGCTGTTCTGTTGCCTATCATAGAACAGTTAGTAGAAGGCTTGAACTACATGGGCTTTACAAAACTATGAGGGGAATTTCTTGGGGAGATATTTACAAGTGAGGCATACCAAAGAAATTTCAGAGGTATCTTGGACCTTTTTTGAAGTTGTTTGAACTCACCTTTCTCTCTCATGTTGCTAATGTGGTGGGAGAAGGAGGGGTGGTCAAAATTTGAAAAAGAATTAAGTTATAGTTAATCTCCTTAAAAACAGAAAGTTACAAAGAAAAACCTGAAATAAAAATCTATATAATTAATTACATTTTATTATTGTTGATGGGATTATAACCTTTAATTGTAGTAAAACTATATAGGAAGAGCACATTTTTTAATTGCTAAAATGAATTAATACAGATCATGCCATTCATAGAGATAGCAAGCAAGAATCAGTAAAAATTAGACTAGATCTCCGAGCATGGATAAAGAAAAGCAAATGTTCAGCAATAGAAACTATTGTAAAAGAGGTAATACCAAGTTTCTCTGAACACTTTCTCGGTTCTTACCATCTGTGAAAAGTATTTGGTCATGCTACACAGTTAGGTATACCACAAAAAATTCAAAATATTGTAGAGAATATTTTTGCTCATTTTTGTTAGGTAGTTCTGTTTTCACATGATAATAAATATCCTCCCATTTTGAGTAGGGAACTCGTTTTGTATGTGAGTGTTATTATGGAAGCACAAGACACTGAGATCTAGTTTGGTTGGAGAATTTTGAGGCAGGCTTTCCTTTGTTGTTGTTTCTTAGTAAATAATATAAAGAGTTGTTTCTAAGTAAGTAATGTGTGTATGTTATTTCAAGCAGAATTTGTTACTATTTTTAAAATCCTTTTTTTATAAAGTTGACAGACGCTAACAGAACATTTGCACTCTTCCCTTTCTCCACTCATAACATTACAGCATTCTCAAAACTGTGGAGCCGGGACAGGAATATTTCTTTTGATTAATGCATCTGTAATCATCATCATACGAGGCCATCGTTTCTGCCTTTGGGGTTCTGTTTATCTAGATGCACATGGTGAAGAAGACAGAGATCTTAGGTAATGTTTTCATTACCAGTGTGTTTCATGGTTTCTCCTCTGTGTAGATCAACTTCATGTTACGCAATATATGCAATAACCGATAGTAATAGATCTCCACCTTCCTTGAGTGGAAAATCCCCATTTACTGCATGTGGGACTGGAATTTTTTTTCCCCTCTAACGTGGTGTAATCATGAGATCACTGAGTTACTCACACTATGCACCCAACAGACAGATTCCTATGTTGCCATTCTCAATGATGGTCAAATCTGAATGTTTCGGGAAACACTTCTCTCCAAAAGTTGTTGTTTGGCCTTTAATCAAACAATGCAGTTGGATTCCAGTGCAAGGAAGGAGTGTAGCTTCCAAGCTTACATATGCCTGAGAGAACAAGAGATGTTTTCTGGATCCTGCTACCCAAGAGGGAGATAGGGAAGTACCAGCAGTTACCTTACTAAAATCAAAACCAAAAGGCCCTCACAAAAAAAAATGCACACTTCGCTTGGGAAAAAAAGTTGTTTGAGTATCACATGTTGATTATGTAGTGAAGCAGTTTTCCATTTCTTTGGCATGTTAACCATTTGTTTTGGTTTTTGTTTTTTTCTACAGGCGTGGTAAACCTCTCTACATATGCAAGGAAAGATACAAAGTACTTGAGCAGCAGTGGGTGTCTCATACTTTTGATCATATCAATAAAAGATGGGGGCCACATTATAATGGCTTGTAAATCATCATCATCTACATGCTATGTCATTCCTGTTAACCGTGAATGAATGCATCTTGACTGACAACAGCTTTAACTGAATGGGAGTTTAGCTCATTGGCTCGAGGTGGAGAGGAGTGTGGGCATAAAAGGGAAATGGAACTTTGTCAACATGAATTTTTTTCAAAATTAGCTGCTGTTGCTACTGAATAATGATAGAGTAATTTGAAATTAAATCCTCAAAATGGTATGAGCAATCTGATTGCACTCAGTAGTCCAATTTTCTTTTGTTTTTTAAAGGCCATTGTTAAGAAGCACAAATTTTACTTATATTTGTTTAGAGGCTCCAGGGATAGCTGTCAGGTTTTTATTTTTCTCTGCATGGAATTGAGTTTTTAGCAATTTCTGCTGAAACAGTGTATATGTCTACTACATCTATGAAATATGTTGGATAGAATTTTTTGCCTTTCTTGTGTTGGTTTGAGATTTTTGCTTGATACGCGTTTGTAATTAGACAGGATTTGTAAAACAATTGTGAGACTGCGTGGTAACAATTGGTCTGAAAGTTGAATTTTAAAGAGTATTTCATTTATCGTGAGAAGTCTATTGAAATATTTCAGGCATTACTGAAAACTTATGCATTCTCAGGAGTTTCGTATTTTTTTTCTCCATAAACAAGTGAAATAGCTGTAAATTAGGTATCTTACTGCTCTTAATGTAATCCAGAACACACGTTCTCCTTTTTTTACTTTGCCAGAAAGGAGATTTTTTTTCTGTATCAATTGAATAAAGTGTTAGTGATAACACATACAGAAATTGCTGTATATAGAGAATTTGTACGGCACCCAACATAGCAGTTCCCAGTTGAAAGCCTAACAACCATAAGCCTGCCTGTCATTTCAAACCAGATGTATGTTTCAAAATGATTGGATTGGGAATGAGCAAGCTATTCTGCAAATGAAACATAATTTTGTATCTTTCCTGTCATCTCAGGAGGTTCCTCTATATTGTATTTGTTTAGAGTAATCACTGTTCTTTCTGCTTGGTGTCCTAAAAAGGCAGGGGGAAAGAAAAATCAATAGAGATAGCCTAGATGAACAAGGAATGCGCATGCGGCCTCACTGGATGAATGCCATAACAGTTTATGCTTAGAGGACTAAAAAATGAATGAGGATAGGCATGACTGGGCTAAACCCCACAGTGTAAGTAGGTAAGAATATAGTTAAAATACTGTTATATTACATATTGCTATTAATGTTTTTTCACAAGCATTGGACATTTGTTGGCTATTTCATACAGTACTACCAAGCAGCTCCCGGTAGTTTTGACTTTCATAGCTTGCGTGTAAAATAAAATTTTTATCTGTAAAATAAAACCACCTTATGATAAAACCACATATACAATGAAAACAGTTCCCCAGTGGAAGTCACTATGTAGTGAAAAGTGTATAGGGGAAATAAAATGACTGTATAGCAATCAAGGAGAAGGGACAGAAGGAAGAGTAAGTAAATACAAAGAGTTTTTTCTGGATACCTGCAATTCAAAAAAAAAAACCCCACAGTAAAGGATACTGTTTTTTATACACACATAAATATATATATATTTCAAAAGTATTACAGTACTTCCTGTAAGATTAGAATTACTCTGTTTCACCAACTAAGTGGCTGTCTTTTCCAAAATACTACTTTTTTGATACTGTATTATAAGTTCTGCCTGTAATATTTTTGCATTGCTCATTCTGAGTATCAGGCCATTTTGTAAGCGTGGTTAAAGAGCAAAAAGATTCTTTACATCTCCAACATAACATTATTACAGGGCTTATGAACTTGAGTGATCTGTGGATTGACGCTCCAATGCTGTATTTGCAAGACATAATGTATCCAGAATTTGATTACTGTGTTTTATTTCAAATGGAATGTTCTCTGGTTGTGCATATGGATGTGAAGTAAAACTATTAGCCTTAACTTTAACATCTGGGTATTTCATAGTGTTTATTTTAATACTGGTGAATTAGTCACCAGTCAGTTTAAAAACAACAACAAAAAAACTCACTTGGTTGAAAAATTGTACTTGAATTTCCTTGCATGCTGCTAAACAGAATTTTGATTTCCCCCATAACTTTTTTAATCCTACTTTATTAAGCTAACCTTGAAGAATAACAGGTCCAAACTAGAGTGGTGTGTGTGTGTATTACTCAAATGTTCTGGTGTGATATCCTGTATGAATGATCATTTAAGTACAGTACATTACTGTAGAATCTAAATCAATCTTTATAAAACATCAGAAGAGTATAAAACTAGGAATACAGTAATCAACATTGTAAGATATGTTAATAAAAGTCTACTGTCAATCTGTGTGTTCGTGAAATTTTTTCTTTACCCCACTCATCCAAAATGTAATTATTATTGAATTCCACCAGGCAGTTATTTAATGTCAAAAGCTTATGCATGCAAAGTACTTTGCATAGAGAGTAAATCTGGTATGTTTTTTTCTTTTTGTTACTTAGTCATGTATTTTGTATTATTAATTCGGATTTTTATTTTATTTCATTCATAACTATACCCCATAAAGTTGTGCTTAATTTTATGCCAGCTATTCAAGCGTTGCTGCTGCAAACTGCTAAAATTAAAATGTCTAGTAGAAAAACTGTACTTCTGGGAAAATCATCATGCTTGATATTCTCTTCTGTCAAATCTGTTTCTGGAATAACTATTATTTCAATTCGATGAATGTATATATTTATGTATTAAATTTTTCTTTTTGATCTTTGAGAAATTTGGTGAAAGTCTTGTTTTGACCTTGATCTTTGGACAACAGTGTCTTTTTTAGTGGCAGCCTGAAATTTTCGATTGGTATTTTCATGACCTCTGCTGTTGGAGTCTTGCATAACTCACAAGCATTTCACAAGCAAATGACATTTGTCCTTTAAAAAGAGGATCTTTTGCTACAGGATCCAACAAATGTTACTCTTTACTGCACAATCCCATGCACCAGCTTGTGCTGTGTGTATAGCTGCCAGAGGAGACAAAGTGAGTTTTATGCTGATCTTGGTATGATTTAGATTTCATTTTCACCTAACCCAGATTCTGCAGTCCTGCTCTTCACTTTTCTCATAGGTGGGGGTAATGATGAATGGAGCCTGTCTGAGCATTAGTTTAGATAAGAATGAAATCATGCTGTTCGCAAAGAAAGACAACCACAGGAATGAGCTGACCTCAGTGGAGGGAGGTCCAGAGCTCTCAGTTGTAGCATATGAGGGAGCGCACATCACCTGAGGAGTCTGGCTCTATGTGACAGTTTCTGTGGTGTGGGTGGCACTCAGTGAGATCCATGCTGCTGGTCTGAAGGTCACGGTACAGGAGTGCCTCCCTTCTGATAGGGCACAGTGCCCCAAGCACCTACTCTCATCATTTCTCAGATGGGCAGTTGTTTGACTGCAAGTGCTCTTACACTGAGAAGAGCCCCGGCTGCTGCAGGTTCAGCCTTGTGACTTGCCCTGCCTCTTCTGCCACTGTGATGTCCTGTCACTGCGGTTGCAATCTTGCTAGGTTGTACTAGCTATTAATTCCTGGAAATGGATGTTCTTAAGTAGGAGAGGTGTGTGCTTGGGGAAGACAATCACTTCATGATTTCTTAGCTGTATAAATGACCAGGGTTTTTTAATAAATAAAAATTGCTATAATTGATAGGTGGGGTTTTTTTTCCCCCCTGTTGCCTTTGTACTTTCTTACCACTAATACTGTTCAGGAGACTTAATGCCATGTGCTTAAAATTTGTTAAATACATTATAGTTTCAAAAAGCTAATCTTACTACCTTAAAATAATGATATTGCCATGTGTGCTTTTGCATGGCACAGGAAAATGCGGAAACAACCCCTCCACCTCCACCACCCTTTTGAAAAGCATTTTAAATTCAGCTCTGAGTCTTAGTTAAAATGTATCAAAATGAGCTTTCATGAAAGTATCATTATTTGAAAAGCCATTTCCTGTAATTCTGTCGCTGGATGTAGAGCAGGCTGGTCTGTTATGTCCTGAAAATGGGAGCTGGTTCCATGGAAACCCCTCACATCACTGAATGATTTACTAACCAATAAACAACTTGCTGTTCCTTTCATCTTTATTCTTTGTATCTACCACATGAATGGTAAATCCTTCCATTTCCACTGCGTATAGAAACAATTGTTTTAAGGGCTGGAGCTAAATTTTTATTTCTTCCACTACTTCTGTCATGGAGCAGGAATTTTCTGGGAGAAAACTGTTTTCCTGTAAAATCAAACTCTCTCAGTCAATTTCTTGTGCTTTTCATAATGTCCGTGTTATTTTAGCTATGGGAATTGCTTACATCACCTTTTGTCTAATACATATCCTGTCTAGGACTGCTTTCAACTCATGACTACTAAACTAATTAATTTTAACTGAAAACAATTATGCAGGGCTTTTGCCTCATGGTTGGATTTTTTTTTTTAGCTTTTCAACAACAAAAAGCAAGATACCTTACAGAGATTAAAACTGGAAAAACCCCAGATGTATTATTTCCTTTATTTTAACAGTAGTTATTTCTAAGTGATGGCCTTATCTAATATCTGTGCTTTGGCCTTAAATGTGGTGACCAAATGTGTATGGTCATATATTAAAGCAGAATGGAACTGCCTACTGCAGCACTGGCCAAATCAGAACAACTTGTTCTTAGGGATTACACATAAGTACTGTCAAGTACCTAAAGCAGATAATGAGCCTTTGTCTGTTTTTCAGGTGTGGAGGAATATCCTCTGCACCTGGCTCTTGAAGCCACTAACACAGTTTCCTGTGACAAGTGTTATTTTCCTTCCATTTCTTTGAAAAGCTAGGGCTCTCTCCATGTAATTCAGCCACTTTTTTTCAGGCCTTCCTTGAATTCTTGTTGTATACGCAACTATTTTGTTTGTGTAGTATTCCACAACTGAAGAACCCTAAAACGGCAGGAGAGCCCGTTGCAAATGTGTAACAATGCCTGGCAAATAAGATTGCATTATCTGAGAGCACTTTATGCAGAAAGACAGGGGGTACCGCTTCTAAAGTAGATTGCAGAGGCTGTGGCTGCTTTCCTGCTCTATGGTGCTAGTTATTTAGATTTGTTATATATCAGCTTTAGAAACTTAATACTAACTTTGCATTTTTTTCAGGGTATCTCCACAGGCCCTAAAAGATGGTGCCTGTGTTCTAGGACATCTTCCTGTTGCTCTAGAGACATTTTAGTTCAGAGCTGCTGTTTTCATCTCAGAGATCTCTGTAACAAGGTACTTAGTGAGAACCACTGCTGTAAACTTATGCATCTATAAACTACAGACAGGCAGGTTTCGTTAAGATTTTTCAGGGCAGCTGAAGGGACTGTTTCATATTGTTTCATTTCAGTTCTCTATCTGTTCAATTTATCTTACTGGTTTTGTCTCAGACTTAATTTGTAAGCTCTTTTAAGACTGGGAACACCTGTTTGGTTCAGTAAGTAAATCAAGTGCTGCTCTATAATGGTACCTCGACTGCTGTTACAGCTCTCCAGGTAGTAGGATCTGCCGTCTCAAAGAAACACAGATGGGCCCCCAGGACTTCAGTGAGATACGTCCCTCTCATGCTTTCTGCATGTTTTCATGCTTTGCTGCCTCCACCCTCAAATGTTACTCCTTCCCACACAGATACTTTGGCAGTAATCACTAGAAAATAAAAATTGGTTGCTTCCCATAGTGAACTGTGACTCAGGACATAAACGATACCTCTTCAGTATCTCTAGTTCATCTTTTTTTTTTTTTTTCTTCTCATGTCAGAAGTGGTTATCTCAAGAAACAAAACAGATTCTGAGAATCAAAATGCTTATTGCCTTTCCTGAGTCTAGTGCTATATTTGTACAACTGATGCTTTCTAGCAGTTGATTGATGTTATTCAAATAACCTTCAAATACTTGTCTATTCAGAAATGGCTCATATGTCCAGATCATCCGTACATGGATTGGGGTTTTAGTCGCATAATTGATAATAGGGAGATTTCATAGATAAAATTTTCTTACACAAGGAAAAAAGTATTTTAAAAAAATAAATGAGATGAGTGCTATTTTAGTGACGGTTATTTCACAGACTGGGACTCTCTGTGTTTAAATTGTGGGCAGAATTAAGGAATATTACTTGGCTTATTACATATCACATTACAATTCTTACCTGTGTAAAGAAATGAGTGAGAAATCCAAAACAATCTCAAGCTAGGGTACTCCAGTAATACTGCTCTTCTGGGTGAGTGTATTTCTAAGGATGCTGCAATGTATTTTTTCACTGAATGCTGCAGAGCTGTGTGCATCTGGTCCTCAGAAACACATGTCAAAAGAGATGCTACGTTGGTGAATACCAACAAGGTGGTTCCCCTAGCAACAATAAATAGATGAAAGCTCAGCCCATTGAAGTGATTTACCTTTGTTGGTGTGAGGCAGTCTAAGTGTGTGTCCCTTGAACACTAATGGAACTTACTAGCTGTAAGAAGAAAAGCAGCAAATAAAGAACTGTAGATTTCTCTTACCCAGCATTGCTATTTATTAGAATTGTATACAGCATAATTATTGGGAATTTGCATAGGATACTCTTAATGTGAAGTGTCATCTCATTTTACTGTTTCCTTCTGCAGCTTTTAAATTTTCTGTACTAAGGTGGGCTGGGGGGGGGGGGGGGGGACAGCATA
>NW_010415676.1:82110-87430 GCF_000710305.1 Buceros rhinoceros silvestris
TGGGGGGGGGGGGGGGGGGGGGGGGCGGAAATGCTATATGTGGGAAGAGGGAAGGCGAAAGTACTGTGAGAAAGGGAAAGCATTATTTGGGTAAGTTTACCTTCCAAACTTATTGATAATGTCCTGCATACTTACTCAGGCTTAGCATTTGAGTGACATAGGCTACTTGGTTGCTCAGATGTTCAACTACTAAGGGTAACTCCAAAGATTTAAACATAATCACACCAAGTCTGCCCAGCAAGAATTCTTACTGTAGCAATAAGGGGTGGTAATGGCACTCCCAGTCATATTACTCCTGCCTGTGAAGAAAGCTGTACAAAGCAAGACTAAGGATTACTCTTGGGAGCATCACACTCCAGTTCTGCAGAATAAAGGGTAAGTTTACAGGTTTTGGTAACCTGACTCGTACTGTGGAAGAACTACACCTTGGGTGCCACTGTGGTACACATCGCTTACTAGAATCTTTGTGGATCCTTCTCTTGGCAATTGGTATCTAGAAGATACAGCATGTAGGCTCTTCTATGTGTATTGTTTGTTGTTGGCTTTTAAGTCCTGTGAGTCACCTTTCCTCTGGAGTTTAGAGCTGGGAATGAATCAAATATAATTCTAACTCACTATAGTGTAGCAATGCTATTTGCATTTCAGTGCTATCTCTACACTGGGCATTCCATCTCCCCCCTTCTGTTTCCAGGCATCTGCCTGAGGTCTGCAGTTTGTGCTTATGATTTGTAAGGGCTGGACTATGGTTATGTACATTGCATTTTAGTCTTGGCTAGAACTGTTACACTGTTGAACTGCTTCTCCTGCTCTTTCCCAGTGCAATTACTCTTCAATGCTGTGCTGCTACCTACGTAGTTTTGCTGCACTTCTGTAGTCCTTATCTGACTACTCTGCAGCTGCTGACTTGTAGGTTAAATCATCTTTGAATATGTGTGAAACTCCAATATTCTTCTCACCACTTTGATTGATTTCAGAGGCAGTGGAATCAACTCTTACATTAATATTGCTGGTATTTAATTTCCTTCACTGCTGAAGAATTTTTTAATGGATCTCTCTTGTTTTCAGCCCCCTTTGCTGTTTTTTGCTTCGAATCTATGCAGTAAAACTCCTCAGTTGCTTTGCCCTTGCTGTCCTCTGTATTCAGGTAATGCAGTAGTTTTGTATTCCAGATTTTTCTTCTACCAGAGCAAATGAGAACAAAACTAGATGTCTCAGCTAGAGCAATCACCTTTGTATGCAAGCATGCACAGACAGGAGCTGTTTTAGACAGGAGATGTCTGTCTAAATGAATGCCTAACTGCAGTAAGACCTTGGCTGTTAGTCTCCTTGGACACATAGCTTACTGTATCTGCAACTGCACATGTCCTGCGTTTCCTCTCAAGTGGTGAATGAGATGGGGGCACTCTGGAATAGGAAGGGCTTTGGGGTGAAATTATGATTTAGAGATGAGAACTCTGAACTGAAGAATTTTGCTTGCTCCAGAACAGAGTGGACAGAGAGACTCTGGGCTTTGGCTCAGTAGGCTGAGAATTGGCAGCTTTGTTTCCTCCTGGGGTCCCCACCTACAGTCAGCCTAAGCCCTGATTTGGGACTGGAGATGGGCTCAGGGACTCTCCCAGAGACCTATTAGGAATGACAGTACACCATGCCCTCTGCATTCCTTATCTTTCCCCTTACCTTGCCCTCAGACATAGACCAACTCACTCATGCGTTTGAGGAAAGTATCAGGTAGGATGGGGGGTGTTTCCATGTGAACAAAATACAAAACATGATTTGGAAGAGGAGGCAAGCCTGATGGAGGTCTTAAAGTGAGTTCTGCCTATTAAAGAAGCAGAAAGCTGATGAGGTAAAAAAGGGATATGTGAAGAACTGGTTGAACCACAGAGGTTTTTAATGTTTGTTTTCTTCAAGATGGTGGCAACCCTTGAACAAGGTGTATTTGCATTTATTTAAAAACTAAGAAAGGAAAAACAAAAGCACCACCCACGTGACCTGGTAGGACAAGACAACATGCCACTGTACGCATTAACTCAGATATTACAGTTCAGAGTGCTGTATCTGTATTTGCATAGCCAGAATTTAAAACTGCCTCAAGATTTTCACGGAAGTAGTATGCATTTCAGCAGTGTCCTGAAAGACTTTAGCAACCAGTTTTTCCCTTCCAGCAAACCTCTGTAGTGTTATTACATTAACTTTTGATTCACCAGTGTTCATGATGGATGCAGGTTAATGCAATCATGCGTTCTGTTTGTAATCACAAGTCTATCTCCGGACAAAGCAAAATGCGCTTGGAGATGAACAGGTATTTAAAAAGCATTAAGTCCTCCTGACTTTTAAAGGGATTTACTGCAGTGAATAATGTTTGTGTATATCCATTCAAATAAGGAGATTTTAAAACAGGGTAAGAAGATGCATCTCAACTTTTTAATTACCAAAAGATTAGGCTGCATCATTATGATACGGTTTATTATTAAAATGCCTGAATTTATAATTTGTTGGTTACGTATTTCACTATAAGTGAGTATTTGCAGCAATAGCTTGCTCTCCCACTGAGCTTGCATCAGTGAAGCCATTGTATAATGGGTAAATCATTACTGCACACGTAATCAGAAACATTACCACAGTTAAGACTTGATCTTTTCTCCCTGAGATTTGCAAGCAACAACAACAACAACAAAAAAAGGCTGCACTTAAATATGGCTTCTTTTGGTCTGGCTGCAGTATAAGCAATGTTCATGTAAATCGTAGTTTAGGACTGACTAATCTTCTTAGTACTGCAAACTGTAACGTTAACAGACTGACTAACAAAGGCAAACCTTTGAAGTGTAGCTGCCAGTAAAGAACACGACTAAAAATAAAGCTATTCCTTTAACCTGTATAACATTACAAAAATGGAAAGGTTACGTGATCTGAAATCTATTGCTGCTGAAATGGGCAAGTTAGAATTAAGACAAGGGTTTGGGGTTGGTTGTTGGGGGTTTTTTTTGTTATTTTAAATTACAACTAATTAGCTACCTTTTTCAAATTCCGTATTATGGTATTTCAGTGATTCATGGACGACTCTATTGGCAAGCTGTGAATTCCAGTTGTACTTACAAAGCCACCGCAATGAAAACTGCGGCACCATTGGAAGACGATTGTCTGTTTGGAAAGCCACCATGGGGTATAAAGTGTGTAAGCATAACACACACGTAGCTTCAGTACAGTGTCATCATCCATCGTGACTGTACCATGATGGGGAATAAATATGTTGAACAGGCTGGCAGTGTTTGGAAAAGCTGGCCTACAAGGACCTACAAGGACCTAGTGAAAAGGGAGTGACAAATGACCAGCATCAGAGCAAAGCAAGAGGGTAAATATAAACTCCAGAGATATTGAAATAAAGATCATTAAGATATAAACGAACTTCTGTAACAGAGCTCACGAAGATCTAGATTGTATGAGCTGAAATTATTTAGTGATAATTGAGGCAATTTCTATGGTTCCAAAACCAACATACGAATCTGAGAGAAAACCGGGCAGGAGTAACCAGAGCATCTAGATTCTGACTATCAAAGAATAGTGAGGGAAAATGTTCAGAATAGTGCATGTAGATCTTATTTTTGCTTGAATTTAGGTGCTTCTTGCACAACTTGCTAAAGAACAATGATATTTTAGAGCCTTATGCACAACTGATAAGGATGTTTTAAAGTATGTCATAAGCTCTGTAAACTTGAGGGCTTGTAGGATTAAACATTTTGATCTGCCTTGGACAAGCTTCTTGGTTGTCAAAGAGGGACAGCTTGACCAGGTGTGTGTCTGTGTTACTATTTGCTGCCTATATTAAAATTTGTTGTTACAGTGTTTATATAATCCTCTATACTACAGGATTTTACAGTTGCAGATAACCAGTGATGAAGACTTTGTTATACTCCAGTGTACAGAAATTCAACAAACCAACAATAGTATGAAGTGGAGCACTGCTCAGCAAAACTTCTGGAGACTCTCTTATCACCTCACTTACTTTCCTTCTACTGTTGTCAAGGGCTAAATTCACTGAAAATGCTTAGGGTTTACATTTTCTACTGACCATATGAATCAATGTTTGGCTTCAGTTTCTTTCAGCTTTGATAAAATATTGTATTGACATAATTTACTAGAATGTGTATGCTAGGAAAAAGAAAACACCTATAGAATTACAAACTACAGAGTTGACTAATCGAGAGGAAAGTGAAAAAAATACTATATTTGTCAGAATTATTACAATTCTCTGTTAGAAACAATTGCCTTGTAGTAACAAAACTGGTACAGCACTGGATAAAGGTGGCGCTGGAAGTTTTGTGGAGAAATGCCGCTGCTCCTCACTCTTCAAAGTTTGCATTTTAAATAATTAAGAGATATGGATACAAAGCTCTCCTTGTAATTTTTTTTTAAATGAAGATTATTTACCGGCTACTTGTTAGTTAAAGATAGATGAGAGCTGATCTAGCACTTCCCTATTTGAAGCGGTACTGGCTGCTGTGGAGGGAGTCAGACCTCACTGAAGCTGATGAATAACAGCGGCTGCTCTTTATTTGCAATAGATGAGGTTAGAATGATAGGAATTGTAACACAAAACAAACCCCAGGCAAGGTTGGTCAGAGCCCAGTGGTGTTCCTCTGACTACAAAACTACAGGTGTGCTTATCTTATGGATCATGAGATGGATACGGTTAAAAACTGTGGAAGCAGCAGAGCAAAACCCACTTAGCAGAGATGGCTACAGAAGCTGAGTGAGAAGGAGCCCTGGGTGTTGTGCTCACTTGAAAAAAGGACTGGCATATTGAGCAAAGGAACAGCCTCCCATTTGTTTCTCTGAGAATTTCGGTAAGCAAAGAGTAGGGTGTCAGTGAAATACCTACCTGAATTTCTTCTCGTCAGGCACCCAGAAACAACCTGAAAAGTGGTTATGTCTGAGCTCAAATACAGACTAGGAGGTACGGGAGAAGCCGAAAGATGCAGGGACTCATTCCCCAGAGGGGCAGAACTGCTTTATGGAATAATTTCCCTCCCCCGCACCCTCACAGCACAGGCGGAGCTGCCCTCGCAAGGAGCTGCTCCGGCTAAGGCACTGCATCCTCACAGAGGCGAGGCGTTTAGTCTCGGCGAAAGCTATTTAATACGATACCGTATATACGCGTTAATTTTACTCCTTGTTCATTTCCTTAAAAGCTCGCTAAAAACTACTCTTCTTTCACAGCGTTAAACCGCCCTTTCCTGGCTGACCCCGGCACTTCCCCCTCCGGGCGCGCCGCGGCGCTTGCTAGGCAGCCGTCGTGCCCGCGCCCGCCCCGCGGTGACCG
>NW_010415677.1:0-15003 GCF_000710305.1 Buceros rhinoceros silvestris
ATTCAGTGTCGGCCTTAAGACCGGTTTTATTCCCACTCTTTTCACAACAGCACTGCAGCTTCAAACCCTTCACATCTTTGGTTTTCTGGCTTCAGTCCCTGTTCCTGAGCTTCCTGATTCCAGCTTCTCCAGACCTGAGGTAAGGAATACAGAGGAAGTTCTCACTCCACTACATCACCCCAAATGTTTATGCCTGGAGCATACTCAAGAGCACCTCCCTGATCCTTGGGCAGTGGAGGCCAACATCAAGAGCAGGTCATCAGCCATGATCTCAGGAGAGCCCTGGGAAGGCAGCAGGATGGACAAGAGTTAGGTGGGAGCATAAAAGTGATGTAGCAAGCTACATTGCACAGCTGGAAAAGAACTTGTAAATCAGGAATAAAATATGAAGCACACACCTGAATGCAGACCCGGCTGCAAATAATTTCCACTCTTGGCTCCATTACTGTTGCTCTTTTTGCAGCTGTACACATGCAGTCATTACAGAGCGTTTTGGCTAAACACATTTTGTATTATTTTTATGTCTGCCAGCTGAATCAAAGGCCTCCGTGCAAGGAGTGTGCACCACGATACAATCCGTAACACCCTTCTGGAGAGCACTGGATCCCGTAAACTAATAACTTAATTACAGCACAGAAAGACACACAAGATCCTCATCCTTCTCCAAAGGGGCACACTAATAAAGGTAACATCTCTTTCTCTCAAAGGAAGACCACTGCCCCTGAGCAGGAAGAAACAGAGTTATGACTAACGTGATGAACTAGGGACAGCATTATCCCTCTGGGATAATTTTCTGAAGGCATTATCCGAGCACACACCTTGCACCTTCTTTCCTGATGAGACATGTGTCGCAGGGTTGCATGTTTCTGATCCCACACATCAGATGGAGGATGTCGGTGTGCATGGGGTGGGGAATGAGAATACAGATCAGCCTGAACCAAGGAGGGGTGGCCCAGAAAGAGTCAAAGCTCAGGGAAGCGGTTATTGATATTTCTCCAGCTTCCAGCCATTTTCAGCACAAGGGTTTCCCAAGACAGATGTGGCTCTGCAGCAGTTAATAACCCTGGGTGGATCTCTCTTGCATGAACTTGTTTAGTGCTCCTAGAGCCCCCACTAATTTTTTAGCATCTGTATCCACAGCTGGTCAAAGGGCTGTGGTTGCTCCACAGGCAACAGCTATCATGGGAAGGCACGCCTCCTTTTGTTAGCTCTGAATTTCTCCTAGCTTCCTCAGGTACCTTCTAGTCTTTGTGGTGGAAAAGAGAGTGAAAAGCCAGTTCCAGTCTGTCCTGGCAATGCCGATATGTTATCAACACTGAAGGGGCAGCCTGCATGGCACACACAGCGCTCAGGAGGTTTATGGTTCGAGATCATCTTTCTCCCAGTAATTCTTCTGAAGTAGATGTCTTAAGATGTCCTAAGAGCTGGAAGACGTAATTGACATGACACTGATAAACACATTTGTAACCCTGATCCTAATTGCTCCGTGACCTCTGATATTTCATCATGGGAAGCCTTGCTGGTTTAGAGTTCCCTCAGGTAAAACCATGCCAAACTTCTGGTGAATTACTGTCAGCTCATGTTAAGGCCTTCCCAAAGGAATTTGTTCATTGCCAGCAGTAAATCTCAAATAATGGAAGAACTCAGTCAAAGTCTTGGTGATTCTACCCCTGAGAAACCAGGCTGTTTGCAACCATTTCGAACGGAAACCTCCAGAATTGCCCAGGCAGTTTTGAAGCAAACCTTGGCCTTGACGTGCAGCTATCAGGAATAGCTGGTGACTGGCTAGAGAACCCATGGATTTAGACACATGAAACCTCTCCAGATTGCAAACCATTAAACCCAGAGCAATGTGCATCCTCGCAGAGATTTGCAGCGTTCAGCACGTAAGTGACCCTCCATCATGTTTTCCACACAAGCTGGCGTGAGCTGCAGGACACCCCACGAGCAAGACTGATGTCACTCGTGCTAGGCGCTGTAACACTGTGTCTGCGGGTGTAGGAAACAGAAGGTGATGCAGGAAAATGTCAGTCCAGAATTCTTTCTAAACCCATCAGAAATCATATATTAGTCTTTTTTTTCCAAACAAGGCAAGAAATCTTCAAGAGTCAGATGCTGGGAACAGCAAGAGTGTGCTGGAGAGAGGCTCTCTTCTAATCCAGACCTGGTCTCAAGCAAAAGTTTGGGGCTGTCTAGGCGGCTGCAGGGTCCACTGTTCTCATGTTGCTATCGTAAGTCCGGCTTAGCAGAATTATCTTGATTCCCAGAGGTGAACACATACTTGGCCCAATCTCTTCTGACGAAACTCAGTCTCTAAGAGCAAGGTGGCCAGATGCAGGCTTGGGGACGGTTTTGGCTGTGAAAGTGTTCTGGAAAGCGACTTACTAGGGGAAAAAAAGGATGGCCCTATAAAACCACTGAGATTTAAATATTAGAGGATCATTACACAATGCTATAAGCTCCCAGTGAATTAAAGCGATACATCTTAGATCTGAGCCCACAGTTTTACACTGCCTATTCACAGCCACAGGAATTGTCCCAGCCACAATGGCAAAGATTTAAAATGTAAATTACTGTGTCTATCAAGCTTATCCAGCATTATCCTGATTAGTGATAAGCATTTTCAAGGAGACTTTACACCTAGAAATTTAAACCCACTCCTGTTAGAGAGCAGGAAGGAATCAAACACCAGGAGAGCACATCAGCAGATGAGCGCTGAGACGGTCCTGCCAGGATGGCCATGCTAAGCGCCCATAGCCGAGCAAATCAGGGCACGCCGGCACCAGCAGCTGTCCAGTGTCTCTGCTGCATTCATTTTATCATGCATTGATTCATTGGGAGCAAATTTGTTTCTCCTTAGCTTTCTGCCTTCTAAAACGGCACATTCTGTCTCTGGGTCTTTCTTAAGAGATACTGTGTTGCTGCCAGGGGCTTTCACTGACCAATATCCAAGTTACCTGTTGTCCTCCCTTTATCCCCTGCCTTCTCCTCTGTTTTCCAAGACTACAGACAGCCTATTGCAAGGAAAACCTGTTCTTCCTGGTTGTTAGGAGGGCAGTAGTCTCAAGGTCACTTTTTTATATGAATCACAGATATCATCGTATTAGCACCGCTATTCAGGCATTCAGAAACAAATCCAAACAGCAGAGCTCATCAGTTTGGCAGTCTCACGGATAAGCCTCACCATTTTGCGTGGCGTCCTTTCCTTAGTGATTACAGTACAGTAGATTCATTATTATTACTCTTAATTCGGTTATATACAACCGCATGGTGTCTTTTAATCGCCCTTTGTTTCCAATTGAGCCACCAAGGGACATAAGCAAATTATAGGGCTTAACAATTCTGCCTGCTGCAGACAGACTTGTGTGGCCAGCATGGCAAAGACACTGTGAAAACATTACCTTTTACTGGAAGTGTAAACTCAATAAACCCCCAGGAGAGCAATAAAAATGCAGTAGCCAGCAGATTTAACAAGGACATGCTCAGTGCGCAGTGTAATCTTATTATGTGCTTAATGCCCGGTGGAATTACAGGAATTTGATTTAGCAACATCAGATTTCAGTTTCTCAAATTATACTGACTGCTTATAAATTAAGACTGCGATTCGGGATAATTGCTTTTCATTTGCATTGGCAAAGCCCGTATATTGTATTTATTCTCACTACGCTGTTTATATTTCTGAAGTGTCACAGAGCATTGCCTTTGGGACTTAAACTGGGGTGATGGAGAGCTTTTCTTTGCATCGCTGACATTCACGTTACTTCTCCATTAAATCTGGGTAAATGTTCTACCCTAGTGATCTTTATACGCTTGAAAGGTCTATTTTATGGTTTTCCAAACCTGACTGAACACGGTGGAAGATGAGTGAGTTTCTGGTGAAGGAAGGACTCGGTCTTCCTCTCCGTCAGTCTGAGCTGGGACAGCATCATTGGAAAGCCAGTGATCTGCAGATGTGCAGTGACAAAGTAAGACTAACAGTGTCCTCACAACCACGCCAAGGTTATACTTGGGAGTGTTTTTTCTTCACAGAACCCTCTTTTGGGCTCTGCCACCGCAGTGTGTAAATGAACTGCAGAGAATGAGGCAGTGAGTGATTAACTGCCTCTGGGGAGGGGAGTCATGATGTCAGCAAGGCCACCACTGTGGCAGGTAGCGGCAATGCTGGCAGGACTATGAAGCGGATCAATGAACGGCTATTGAACTGAATGGGGGCATTACGAGCACTTGAGCTTTGGGACAAATCATTTAATCTCGAGAGAAATGAATTAAATAATTAAATCTAATGGAATGAGCAAAGGGCACAGGAACACCTCTGGAAGAAGACAGGAAATACCTTTGCTGCTGACTTAAGCTTTCCTGTCTAAAACATCTGTATAATCTTAAATATCCCTCTCTGTGCAAACCACAGTGCCCAGTAGCATTGCTGGATTTACTGAGGATCATTCAGAACAGCTCACACGGCAGTAATTCCCCAGGATATTGGCATATCCTGGGCTGGAAAACCTTTCGTGCTCCAAAGTCATTAACAGATCATGAGTTGATTAAAAAATTAACAAGGTAACAATTCAATTAAGTGTTGTGCCATTGAGCAATAAATGTAGCTGCACTTGGCAAGCACATCAACGACTGCTGAGCAAGAAATATTTCTGTTTACTTCCTGCACGACACATGAATCCAATGGCTCTCACCCAAGGCTGGAGGGGGAAAAAGTGTCTTTTAATCATTTTCTGATGGCCATTGATATTTGCTGTGAAACACAAATATCATCCTGCTGTTGATGAAGTAGAACTGAACCAGCAAGCCTTTAGCCTGTGATCAAGGCATTAGGTGGCAGGTCAGCTGTAGATAACTCAGAGACAGCTACAGAATTTCCCTGACTCCAGACTCATTTGGAAATTTAACTCATTCCTTAACAATATAATGTAAAACAACAGTGAAGTACTCTCGCATTTTCCCAGGCTTCAACTCGTATTTGCAAGGGAACGAAAGAATTGAACACTATCACAGCAGCTCCTGTGGCAGTGCTGGGAGCCTTTTCCTGGGGTAGATAAGAGATTTCACACCATTTCTGCAGTGCTGAGCTCCTTCACAGTGACTGCAGGCTATCTCCTGGTGGTCAACATTAGCCCCAGTGCCATCATATAGTCCATGCCTGGATGGACCCCATGCCACCCTCACCACCTCCAAGGCCCCACAGGAGCAGGACTCCTCCTTTGCAGGGCCATGAAAACGGTTCCCTGTGGATATGCAGAGCCCCAGCGTCCCTATAAAGCACTGGAGAGCTTAACCAGTCGTGTTCAGAGAAATATCTACCTGGACCTGGTCTTTCAAAATGCAGAAGGGTTCACCCACAATCAGCAAGAGAGAAACCCAAAATTCCATGTTACTGCTCAGCGCCGTCTGGTAGCTGAAACCAAGGAGATCCGGCATAGCCTTTCCTCGATTTCTCCAGCTCTGGTTCCCAGGGGGATTGTGTTCAGAGCTGTGTCTCTGGCACTATTTTGCATGCACTTTTAATTAGCATCTGCACTTCAGGAGATGCAGCTGAGTCATCTTCCCCCACGTAACGCCTGACAGATTTATGTGTGTCGGTTCTGCAGAGCCGTGCTGCACTGTGCTGTTAACCTTCATTAAGATGTTTTAATAATTGAATCAACAATGCGCCAGACATGCAGTTTAATCTCACAGTGTAACGAAACAGAGGACGACGACATTAACTGCAGCCTTACAATAAATATCACCGTAAATACCACTAAGCAGGTATCACACACAAACACCTGCCCTTGACAGTAAAAGCCACGCTCAGCCACACTGAGAGAGGAATACAAGGCCTAACACATTACATCCCATCTGCATCTCAATTAAACGAGCATGGTTAATGCTTTGATGATCTGCCAGGGAACACTGTGGGCTCTGCATCTGAGCTAACCCATGAAAGAGCAAGCTCTCTCATCTGTTGCCCCGAGCAAGATGAAATATCATGGGCTGCCCTTGGCAAAGAGGGATGGGGGGGGGTTGTGCAATGACATAGAGAGTTCAGAAGGAGCTGGTTCTGTCATTGGCAATATTTCAAAGAGTGACATCAAATTAGGAAAGGAGGATGAACTCTCAGAGATGCTTATTTGTCCCTGTGGAGGAAGGATAAGGGATCTCAGGGGAAGTGAGAGGATGTGTTGGGGAGGTGTGTAAGAAATGAGGGCCCTTCCCTAGCGAACCTCAGTGTATCCCACGGACCTCTCTGCTGCTGAGCAGGTGCCCATCTCCCAAACCCCTGTTTGTACCTGGACCCCATGATAGCCACAGGCGGTTCTGTCTCCCCTGTGTCTAACCTTTTTAAACCCATTTATAATCTCTGGGCTAAACAGTTTCAGGGCACAGCAGGTGCCCCTCCTGATGCACTTTGTAAAGAAATACTTCCTTGTGGTTTGGCATCTGGGTGGCATCCTCCCAGACACCTGCTGGACTATCTTTCAGGAGGGAGAGTGCATAGGTGAGAGCCGTCCTTCACACATGGCGTGACACATGTGTGTCACCTCACCCCCTTCCCAGGCTTTCGCTGCAGGGCAGTTTGTAACAGATAGACACCTTTAGTTCAGTGAGACTGGATCTCCCAAAACCATTCAGAGCCTCCTTGCTTACTCAGGTCCAGACCTAGGGAAGGTTGGGTAAAAAAGGTGCCTGGGGCCAGGGCAGGTTTGTTTGGATGCACACAGTGACCAGCAGGACAAGGACGTTTATCTTGCCAGAACTCACAGGGCAGGTTGGAGATTAATTTTCCAGCTTTCAATTTATCCATCTCACCCCGGAGTTCAGTGTTTTCCCTTCTTTAAATAAATATTATTTCTTGTGCTTATAATTTTTGTGTTGTAATAAAACAGCTTCAAAGATCAAAAGCTCTTGGGGGGTCTTTCGGCACCTTTAAGGAATTTTTAAAAAGAGCTGGATTAGAGGGGGGCAGCCTGCTTCCAACCAGGCTTGCATGCACACGTGTTCTCAGCCGCTGCTTTCATTTTGAAAACAAGCAAGGAAACCACCTTGAAAGCCAGTAATTGTCTAATTTTCTTCTATGGGACGAAAACCCCTAATGAGGAATGTTTGTTGGAAGATTTGGGAAGGCGAAACCCAGAGCCAAAGTCCAGGTACGATGTTTTCCTCATTTGCATTTGCACCTGCTAGCAATCAAACTGGAATTTGCTGGTACCTAGCGCTCCCCAATCCCCGTCAATTTACTGTGAAAGAAATTCCAGATGTAGGCACCGGGCTGATTCTTTAACTGTCACTGTTGGCAGCAAGGTTTGGGGACAATTTCTGTTTATTTGGCCATTGCTAGGGCTTCTGGTCCTGCGAAGGAAATCAGCAAAAGCCTTCAGAAATCAGTTGCAAGATTGAGTTGTAGAGAAAAAAAAAAATATTAAGGTTCCCTTTGGGAAAAACTGCTGGTGCCATTGAAATCCACATCAAAACATCCAGTGAGTTTAATAGGGGCATGTTTAGTCCCCGTGCCTAGTTCTGCTGGCAAAGGAGCATTATCAGTAACACACTAAAGACCCTCAACAGGGCCTGATTTCAGCAAGAAATTAATATGCAAGGCTCCCCGTTCTTGCTCTAATTTTGGGTACTGCAACATGTGATCCTAATCCAAACCAGGAAAGGGAAATGTGAAAGTACAAAAGCCATTTCAGTCTGGGTTTAGAAAGAAGCTGGCATGTCTGAAGCAGAGATTTAGATGAAGCTGTGCTTACCCAAAGGAGTTTTCTCCATTTTACAAGCCTCAGCAGATCTTCTGCTAGGACAGAATCGCTTTCGATCTCGTTTGGGGGGAATGTGGAAAGCCACAGCCCTGCTGGGTTTTCTGTCAACAGAGCAGAGAAGGGCCAGTCCCTCTTCAGCTTTGGCTCACACAGGATGCACTTTAGTGTGCTTAGGCTGGATTTTATGCCCTCCCACATCATTCTTTCACCTCCTTATTTATCACTTAGGAACCTGCCCCCCTGCCCTCCTGGCTTTCCCCTACATCCAGGGAAGGGACTGGGCACATGTGGCGTTGATGGAGGCTGAGGGCTGATACAGGAGATGAAGCTTGTGCTGCAGGATGGTAGAAGATAGAAGAGGACTGTTGTCCCCCAGCCATGTCTCCACTGGGAAGAGCTGGCACACTGCTCCAGCAGGCAAGCAGCCCTTCCGTTATCTCTGAGAGGGGCTCCGGTGTCACAGTGGGGCGAAACAGGGAAAACAAACCACTCACTCACCCTGTCTCCAGGGGGTTTACATGTGATGTTTAGATTAAACAAACCATGTAATGAAATGTCTTACATTCCCATTAACGGCAATCATAGATGCACTCAGGAAGGATGAAGAGCAGGGTCACATTTCCCCTGCTGGCATCATCCCTCCTCTCACACCCACCCTCATGCACCGCACACACTCAACGTGTACGCAAACACGCTCCTGGCATGGTTCCCTGTGCATTTATAGGTGGGATGTGCTCCCTGAGTGGTGATCCACCACACCACAACAGTGCCAGCATCAGCAAAGCAAAATGGTCCAGTTGGCTTAGGATTGCCAGGGCTCCTAAAAGTATTCCAGGGTCGAGCGATTTATAACTGATGTAAAGGTTAAAATCCGGGTGAGAACACGTCTGCAAGTTACTGCATCCAGGGAGCATCCCCCCTGCTCTCTGCGAGCTCGCAGCGTGTTCACCCCATTCCTTTGTCAGACTTGCCTTCGCCTTCTAATAATCCAAAAATCTTTGCATTTCTAAGCCTAATGTTTCTACTGAAGCAACACTTGAGCTCCACTTTTACAGTAGAAAAGACAAGGCAGAAGAGAGGCTAAAACACAGGGGTCTGCAGACTGCCCTGCCCACCATGCCCGACAGTTGCAGCCTTGCAGGATGCCGCAGCTCCCGCCGTGCCTCGCTCCACCTGAGCAGCAAAGAACTGCCCACGCACACGCTGGGAACGAGCAGAATTAAACAAATACCATCTGCCACCACCACCGTCAGACCAGAGCACGAGAAAATGCGCACCGCACCGCAAACACTGATAGAGCAGGCGAAATGTCAGGAGGGTTAGCGAGACGATGCCGTGTTCACGAGCTCTAATCTTGTTATGGTTATGCCAAGTAGTTGAAAAACTTCTGCTGGGGAGGGAGAGCTGCAGTTTCCCATAAACAAGTCTCTCCAGACATGCAGGTTTTCTGTGTTTTGGAGCTGCCGTTCCTGGGGAAGGTCATTGGTTTTAGGCAATGATGCTTTTAGGGAGAAAATCTGAATGAAGGTGATA
Source organism: Buceros rhinoceros silvestris (assembly GCF_000710305.1). Taxonomy (NCBI): domain Eukaryota; kingdom Metazoa; phylum Chordata; class Aves; order Bucerotiformes; family Bucerotidae; genus Buceros; species Buceros rhinoceros. Next base: position 9,285 of record NW_010415677.1, read on the forward strand.
TAGTCAAGTCTGTGAGTGAGCTGAGGGCCAAAACACCGTATTTAGCCCATGGCATAAATGAGTGAAATTTTACACTTCCACAGAGGAGTGGGAAGGTTAAAATGGCAACCTCAGCTCTCATCTTCTGACCCAAGATTTGGAGAAACTGCCACGTCTGTCTTGCTCAGTGCTACAAACACAACAGCTGCAGGGCTTGGATGGGTGAGATACGACTTTGAGAGCAGCTCAGACAGCTAGTAACCACCCAGCCCCACCTCCTCAAGAAGAAAGGACCAGATCCTCCAAAGGCAAAGGATCCCATACAATACATAGAAGATCATCAGCTTTTACTGATGGTTGTTTACCTGAAGCTCAAATTCCCAATCAGATTCCCAACCCAGACCCAGACAACTCACATCTACTGAAAAAAACAAAGTCCTTAAAAATCCAGAAGAATCTCTTTGTTTTACAGGAGGACAAACCCACAAAGACGTGTTAGCAATGTCAAAGTACAAACATTACTGAAATTAGCAGGGGCATGAGAAGGGTGTCTTGGTCCCATCAACTCATGGACATGTGGTAACAGGATCTTCACAGTTGTTCCCAAACATTCTTCTGCACGTACGCCCTGGATGGCCAAGGGTCTCCTTGCGAGAGCTGAGAAGCACAAAATGTTCATTCCTCTCCCACCGAGGCCACACACAGGGCATCCAGTGACAAACAACATCCCCTCTGCCCCTCTGGCAGTTGCTCCCATGGTCACTGGGTAGAGCCCTTTATTCAGCTTTCAGCCCCACATCATGGCTGCTCTTCCATTCTCTCTAATGCTCTAATTGCTCTGCTGAGAAGAGGAGAGAGGGCATTTAGCCTGCCATGCACTAACTTCTGCTGATTTTGAATCAAAGCATTTAGGAGCAGTCCCCTCCAGCTCAACTGGACTTCAGGTTTCCATTTTCACCACAAACACAAACATACCCAAGTGTAAAAACATCGTTCCCCGTGCCCGCCTCTTTCTAGCTGCCAAAGTCGGAGGGGAATGCAAGCTGCCCCTTTTAATCACCCGATACCGTGTTTCCTAAGGCTTCAGCGGTGCTGTTACACAGCAGTGGCAGATCTGTTCAGCTGGGGGTACAGGAAGGTGGTTGTTTTCAGGGTACAAGGGCCCTTCTGCTTTCCAGCCAAACGGCTACAACTAACAAAAATCATTGCTGGTAAACCATGTGTTAGCAACATACTCCTGACATAATCCAACCGCATGTATTGTTGGCAGCATGAAGAGTGCAGCCAGGCACAATGTGATTTTTTCAGAAGACCACACTTAATTAGCTGCATGTAAAGTAACATTCATTAGCCCTTTTGCCACAGCAGAAACTAATCAAATGTGCACGCTGAGCAAGCAGAATTGAGAATTTCTTCCTTGATTGCTTTCTGCATCCCAGAGGCTGAGTTGTGCCATTTGTTAGGAATGAGTTGACTTTTTGCAGGCTGTAGCAATCCTTCCTGACTTCACATCTTCCCCAAAAGCTCTCCACACAGTTCTCCACCGTTTCCTCAGGGATCTGTCTCCGATATCGACATGCAATCCACGTACTCCAAAAAAGCGAATGTGGAAGAAAAGCATCCCCTGTATCTTACCTCTCAGGACCTGTCCTGCTACATCAGTGTTAGCCCCTTGCAGGGAAGGACTATGTAGATGATTGACCTGCTTGTCATCTGCAGGGATAATCCTCTTCTTGCTAGGGAGCTGTATCTCACCCGAGCACAGCCTCTCTCCAGCAAACCCTGTATTGGTAGGAAGCTTTACATCTGGGTGATTTTGTCACCTCGTGAGAACCATCAGCTTGCAGAGATGATTTATTTAGTCCCAGCTAACAAACTGGCATTGCTAACATCTCTAACAACATGCTCACCCTCCAGGAAGTTCCCAAGAAAACACTTGCAGGTCACCACTCCTGCCTAAATCATTTGGTAGCTCCTGAAACCTCTTTTCTGCAACTCTTTATTAATGCCCATTAAACTGTAAATGGCATTTTTTTCATCAAGCCACCATTCTTTCTTTCTTGTTATTCTCCTATAAATAGGAGAAAACTATGCTCCCCTCCGGGAAATGGAAAAGACTTCCTAATCATGACCTAAGTGTGTCTCTCCCATCCCTTCTCCAGGCTGTGTTTTGCACCAAGTTGCTGGCACAGGGCCCGGACACTCAGCTCCTGGGCTGAGCAGCCCCGTGGCCAGGCAATCCCGTCATTGGCTGCACGGAGGCTGAGGGAGTAGCGAGACCCCTCACCGTACCTATTTTGGCGGAGGCCCTATGGGATGCAAGCACAGCAGAGTAATTGCTGTTATTCTGATGCAATGCAGATATCTTCCCCATTTGGGATGCTGATTGCTGTGACTCAGTGCAAGGTCCTCAGCCAACTGATAGCATCATAGCACGACAAGGATGATAATTTCTGATTGCTACAAGGCACTGCAACAACAGCGGTCTCAGGGCTCCTGTTCCATTTTGGCATCTGCTCCATGCAGCATTACTCACCATCTACAGAGACCTCTTAGTCTATCAAGCAAGGAAGTGGAAGACTTAGTCTTTTCTAATTACTGTACCACCGGTGCGGCTTGAGGAATGAACACTCAGCCCAGTTCCTCTGTCCCACCCAGCCTGTCCTCCGCTCCTCATGCTGAATGAGCTAACTCTGCCAGAAAATATTCGTATACATCAAGTTTGGTGGGGACTGGAATCCAAGCCCCTAAAGGAGAAAAAGCCAAATACACATTAAACAACAGAGACAACTGAGTGTTCTGCAGCTTGAAGGCATGTAGCGTTCCCTCATTAAAACTTAAACATCAACTAATTAATTATATATGGCAACAATAGGAACTAAACCTGGTCTGTGTTTTTAAGGCATCCTAATCAAAACCAGACCTGGGTTTGCACTTCCTTTGCGGTCCAGGTGGACGCTTGTTGTCCTATGAACGTAACGAGGGTGCTACAAAGGCTTTTCCTCAGCCCTGCAGCCCCTGTTCAAGATCACAGCAGTTTGCTCAGTTTGAGAGCTTTCTTCCTCTTGTTATATCATGCAAGGAGAGGAAGCAGGGGTTGTTATTGCTGCAGTGAGCTCGGGCTTTTGATAATATTAAACTGTTTACGTTGGATGTGAAACCTGACTTTGTTGAGAACCATATGGTGCTTAAATGATGTTGCTGCCTTGCAAGTCAGCAGGGTGGAGAACAGGGCCAGATTCCACAATATCTGTGAATTACCAAAGCTGTGAATTTAACGGAGGAAGAAAGATTAAGGAAGTTCTGTCTTTGGTTGCAAAGGTGTAACTGAGCACGGGAATACCCAAGGAGGAGAGAAGAGGCTGCTGCAATGAATTCCAGAACATGCTTAGGTGTGGATTTAACTATGAGCATTAAGAAAGGATACTTCCAGGAGCTCAGACAACACAAGCCTTAAGCTGAGACACTCACCTCTCACAGGCAAGAGGGAACATCATCACCGTAAATCTTTATTGATAATTATAACAATCATCATCATTTTGAAAATCTCATTTGACAGTGATCAATAGTGATCACCTGCCGTATTTTAAGGCTTCTTTCTTATTTATAACACGGCATTTGCTGCATCAGGGTTCAGTCCGTAGTAGGTGACACTCCACCCCGGGAGCACACTGCACCGGGGAGATCTCAGTCGGCATCTGTGGAACCAGCACACAGTCAAGATGATCTCTCAAGAGTGCCTACTATTTTCTGCCTCTTCAGCAGTGCTATATGTAGTTGGGGAAATGCTCCAGCACCCTTCAGGATGAAAAGTGTCATGTAAGGGTAAAATACTGTTAAATCTGAGAGGAAAATAGGCACTCAGCCTGGAAGCTTTCTCCACAATGGCAGGAATCATCAATCCAGACTTCTTGAGAGGCAATGAGAACCACGGGAGCAGTTTTCTCCAACGAGCCAAATATCATATATTACTTTTCTGCTACATCAAGGACTTCTATTTAGAACAAAATTAAAATTCCTCAAAACAACAAACCAAAAAACACAAGGGTTTTTTTAAAGGCTCTTTTAAAATTCTCTTTTAATTCATTCTATTCATCTCAGGAAAGGCAGACTACTAGAGGAAACACCTTTGATGTAAGGAAGTCTCTACACCAGAACCGGAGCTGGCAGCTGCATTCGTTGCCTGGCACACTTGGATCGTGGCAAAAGCCCTCAGGGGGCTGTTACACAAGGACAAGAACGGCTTCTTATGGCCCAGGCCTCCCTAGAGGTGGCACAACAATCAAGACTATTCAGACAGTCATTGGCATCTCCATGCAGCCCTGACCATACAGCTGCTGAAGGCAATGGCTCAAGCAGGGTGCACCAGCTCCTGCCAGGTCACCCCATTGGTTGGCTGCTGCTGTAGCAAGTCATACAATACAAACCCATGGAAGAGGTCTTCCCAAAGCTAGCCCAGGTATTCTGTTGTAAGAAAACCGTTTCAGTATTCCAAAGGTTAAAAATCATCATCTCCTAATGGTCAGTTTAAATTAATGGTGGTCTGTTTCTGTTCGCTTGTTCTTTATGGCCAGTAGTTTTAATATTCTGCCCTCATGCTGGCGTTCAAGCCTAGTTACGCTTGTGGAGTGAGTACATGTCTCCCCAGCCCCTCTTTGGCAGCACTGAACTACCTTAAGGCCTTCTCTGGCATGGTGTGAACAGGTCCCAAGAACCCCAGGAGATGGACATCCCATGGCCTCCCTGCTGTTCTACAACACCATTTTCCAATCCTCACATTTAAAGCAGTGACTAACAGTTAATCTAAATCTCCGTTGCTGCATATTATGCTTAGTCTGTTTCCTTCCTTTCTGCAGCAGCTTTTGATACTTGAAGACCATCCAGACTTCTCCGTTTTCTCCGGACCACAGGTTTCCTAGCTGGTTTGCTGCCCTGCTTTCAGCATTGCCCCCGGTGCAATTCTTCCATGTGAAACAAGTGAGAGACAAGTTACAGTGGACCAGGTAGACACCCTTGCCCTTCATTAACACTGTCAACCCCTTTCCTGCCCCTGGTTTTGCTTCCCACCATGCACTCAGTCTGAACTCTGCTCAAAGCCAAGCAAACCCAGCTCTTCTCATTGTTCTCTGCCCTTATGATTCCTAGATCTCCATCCACCTGTTTTTCACACCAGACTTCCTGATATTTCAGGACTGTATTAACTACCAATACCCATGACTCTGTACCCATACTGTCCCATCTCAGCACTTTCTCTTCCCTCTCCAAAGACAACCACTTCTTCCCAGAAGATGCTCCAGGACTCTGTCACAATCTGTCCAAGATGTCGCAAGCTCACTGACAACTAATTAGAGCTCGTTTCAAGGACAACTATTGAGTGACTTCTGCAGAAATTTCTTGCCACCCCCCAAAATTCACCTTTTAGCAAAATCCATCAGTTTTCTCTTTTAGACATTTTTATATCTCCTCACCTCCAGTTCTTCTATTATTCTCCCCCTGCCATCTCACCTAGTCATTTTTCACAAGGCATTATATCAATTACTTCACCGAATCCAGCTAGGAAATGCCATAGATCTAATCTATGTCTAGAAAAATCCATTATTTTATCAAAGATATCAGACTCATACAACACAATCTGCCATTGCTAGACCGAGATTGCATTCTCTCCAATTTCTTATTTACCTCCATACTTTATTTTTCTCCCTGAGCGTTCATTTATATCTGTATAATTGGGGTCAGACTC
>NW_010415677.1:15107-15918 GCF_000710305.1 Buceros rhinoceros silvestris
TCTTTCCCCTCGCCTTGTTACATACAGACATGTCATTTCTATTACCTTCAGTTATCGCCTGCTTCCCCCAGTCTGATACGATAAAGAGCCGCTGTTGCTACTGGATGTGTATTGCAGCATTTTCTGTGCTCTGATCTGGAGATTTTCTACGTCGTTTCTATCCCCTCACCACCTGCCTGAGTGCACTCAAGTCTGAAATTGGCTCTCCTCATGAATGTGATAATTTCTGCACCCACAGCCTCATTATCACTCTCCCACCTGGTTTTGCCTTAAAGTTCACTTTGCCGCCTTACTTACAATGGGGGCAAGTGATTTGATTTGCTTTCAGGCCACATTTAAGGTCACCTTTAATGTCAGCCTCAATCTCACGCAGAAAACTTTGCTCCTTTCCATTTAAAATATGGTTTACTGAAGAGATTTACATTTGTTTACGTTTTCTCTATGAAAATACACTCTCACCTAACTAGCAATGCCTGCTCATTTTTTCCAGACCATCAGCACATGTGCTGCTTTGATGAGTCTTTCCTCCAGGAAGAGGGCCAGGTAGTCTTCTCCTTGTAGACACATCATGCAAAGGGATATCAATGGCGAATGGTTTTAATTTCCAACTCTGTATCATGAGCTTGACTCAAATGACATCCATCTAGCCTTTGGGACACATTCCCTCCTTGTTGTAATCGCAGAACCACTGATTTCTATTTCCAATTTCTACTTCTAAATCAGATTTATAACAAGAAATTGCTGAGGAGCCCCAGGGTGAACAGCAGGTAATGAGAAGGAGTGGAAAAAACAAATAAAAGAGACGCTGTAG
>NW_010415677.1:16025-17544 GCF_000710305.1 Buceros rhinoceros silvestris
GGGAAAGACCTGGGAGATCCCTCAAGCATCCAAAGGAAAGGTGGGCAGAGCCCATCTGTCTGCACCCCAGACACCACCCTCGTGAAAGGGTGAGGTCCCAAAATATATGAGATCGTTGCAACCATCAGCTAAGCCCTTCTGTGATTCCTGTTCATGCCATAAAGGGGAAGAAAGTGTTTCTGCTAGCACTGGAGAGGTTTGCCAAGGAAAGAAACAAATGCTGGCAGCCACAACTCCTGAACATGTCAAAATGAGCGTTCAAATTTTGTCAGAAAGACAAATTAATGTCCAGATGGGCTAAATCTGGTCCATCTGAATGAATGGAGCTGTTGCTGATTGATAGCGGTTAGGAACATGGCCTACTGCCTAGCACTCCGGAAAGCACGGGCATTCACTGTTCCTGGGAACCAAGCGCTACAGGCTGAATAATCCGGAAGGTCTCTGGTTTCAGAGTTGTTGTATTTTTGTTTCTAAATGTTTGATGAGGACACAATTTGCATGTTCTCCTCACTTCTGTTAGCAGCAGGTTATGGCATGGAAGCAGCATGGATGCATTATCACATGTAGAGCTAAGACTTTGCTTTTGCATGTATAATGCTGGAGAGCAGTTATTCCTTCCTGGGCACTTTCAGTTTGTCTTCTGGGTCCTTGGAAGTCAGATGGTCAGAGTTGAGTCTGGCAGCATTCTGGGACAGAGGTTCAGGTGGAGCTAACACCCACTCCCCACCACAATCATCAGGATTAGGCAAGAAAACAAGCAAGGATGCTCCAGACAAAGCAGCCCTAACCTAACCTCCAGGAGCAGCCGTATGTGCTCTCTAGGGCTCTGATCGGTCAGGGAAGACTGCAGCGACTTTGGCTGCCATCTGAGGTTTCATTACAAAGTGACAGTCTAAAGGCACTTCTATGACCTGCACTGGCTGCACCCCACAGCCACCTGAATGTCTCTGCTTTGCGGAGGTCAGCGGGAGGTGGTCACCTGGAAGGCTGAGGATCAGAGCCGTGCATTCATTCGCATGCTCCCAGGAGACAGACCTACTTCAGGAAGCTGCACTTGGGTTCCCAAGTGACTCCGTTCCCAGTCCACCCTCTCTGCTTCACGTGAGCCAGCTTCCCCTGCCTTACGCATCAGAACCCCTTCCTACACATGGGCAACGATTTATTTCTCTTGCAAAAGTCAAAATCAGAGCAGCAGCCCTTCTGAAACCATACAAGGAGTGTTTAAGTGAGGACGTATAGTCCTGACTTTGGTCAGCCTCATTGGAAACGACACTGCACAGCACAAAAGGCATCGGAGGAGAAGGCAAAGCTACATCTCTGGCTTCTGAATTCACCTATGTGCTGTGGAAAATGCGGACTAATTTCACATTGATACTGCAAAAGCCAAGCGTCCGTGCTTCATGCAGGAAAGAACCTCCCAGCAGAACCTCCTACCCAGCTTTTTCAGACCGCTCTGGTTCCCCGCCAGCTGAAACATCCCCGATAGCAACAGGCAGAGAGTTTTTATCAGCCTCTTTCC
>NW_010415677.1:17716-30863 GCF_000710305.1 Buceros rhinoceros silvestris
TGTTTTCCCATTGTTCTTAAAGACTCGCAAATGCTGCAGAAATTCCCAGCATTTCAGTCTGACCACAAACCTTCACTGAAGAGACGCTCTCGCAGTTTATTATGAGTCCATTTTATGAAATCAATGTCATGGTAGTCTACTAATTAATATCTGGCAGGAATTAAATGAGGCCAACTTCTAATGCTGATGCCTCCCTGGCTGGTCAGCATCAGTCTCAACTAAGTTACAGAAATCGCGGCTGGCATTTGATCGAAAGATGCACCAAGCCGAGACCTCGATTCGGATGGCAGGGGAAAGGCTGCTTCTCCGGGAAGGAGACTTGAGAGGGTAAATGAGTGAGCGTCAAAAATCTTTAGGGCGAGTATTTCTCAGCTGAACATCCGGCAAATGTGGAGCTTCTCCTGGCTAATTTCACATAATACAGCTTTTAAGCGAGCAGAACAAAAAAGGAGATGGGAGTGAGGAGATTTAAATAGCAGCTATTAGAAGAAAAATAATCTTGCCTTTCATACCTCTTTTCCATTTTTTCCTACATCTTTTTTTTCCACCTCATTGTTTTAGAAGGTGAATTTGATGGGCTAAATGCATCCCTGGTGGTACTGTTCCAAACCAGCATTTTTGTGTCAGGAGAAGAGCAAATTTCAACAGTAAAACTCTAGTTACAGGCCACAACGACATTACGTATTCTCCTGTGTGTTCTGTGAAGAATTGCTTAGTAAAGAGGATATCATCAGTGAAAGAAGAGAGCCTAAATAAGTGTTTACCCTATGGAAATCAGACTAGCGCTCTTGCACACCGTGAAAAAGCATCTTTTGTCTTCACGATAAAGCATCATCAAAACAATATCTTTGCAACCAATTTTATGCAAAACACCCACTGCAGCTGATTAGATGGGTACACTGGTTTGATTTCACCCGAGCTCAGGTTTTACTCTAGGGCCCTGTCCTTTTTAATATGTGACAATATTCATATAAACAGAGTTCTGCTTCTAATGGGTACCTGCGAGTCTGATTAACGGAAAATAAGAGCACGCATTAGGACTCAGCTAGGTTCATTTCACATGGAATTAGCTTGCAAAGTGTTAGAGAGCTTGGCCAGGGACTATAAACAACATCGGGTGGGTGAGGAAGATGTCAAGGCACTTAAGAATAAATTTAAATTTCAAGTATGCCACTAGCTGCACAGTTGTGGTGTCTCTTCCACACCTCAGAATTTGCCTCTCTCATCATTTCAAACAACAAATGCATCATAAAACACCTGTTTGAGTTAGAGTTAATTAAAAGGATATTGTACTTACTGGAAAGTCTAAGGTGAAATCTACACAAGGAGGAAAGCATGGTACTAGGGAACACTGGAAGTCGCATTGAATAATCAAACAGTATTTCAGGTACAGCACTTCTCCTTCATTAACCTTGCTGAAGTGTCAGCGGGTGTGTTTTTGTAATGCGGTGTTTGTTGCACCGGTAGAGGATCCGTTTCCAAATCTCATCATTCATGCAAATTCTGATAGTTTCAACTTATGAACATAGAAAACTCCGAATGGAGGGCTGGATACTGCACGGTGCTTTCTTTCCTCCCAGTGCTCCATTGGGTGGATTGTTTTCTTTACACTCCCTCTGTGCTCCCTCTCTTTGGGCCTCTACCACCATAAGGGCAACACCACGTCTCTTGGCTTGCAGGATGCTATTTCTGGAAACACCATCTCGCAGAAAGGTGTGGCGTGGAGGTTATGATTCATACATTTCATAGGAGCAGAAGTGTTAGTGGATTTGGGCAGGTGGTGGGGTGGCACCGTGAGCGTGAGGTGGCATGACAGATGTCAGCAGCTAGGGAAGTATGCTCCAGAGGTGCAAGACTTGAAGAGTTACAAGCCCCTGGGGAGTTATAGCCACTTACATCAGACCTGGGAAGCTGGGCAGCATGGGAATACTGACATTTAATGTTTTGCCTGCCATTTTTGCTGTCTTCTCTGTCTGAAAATTCTCCCTTCTTGGCTTCTGTTTGCCTCTTAATGTGGGCTTCACCACCTCTCTCACTCCTTCCCACACCATCACTGGGGCAGGACCAAGACATTACACCATTTCCCCTGCAGCCTTCCCCCTCTCCAGCCTTGTCCATCCCTCATGCTGCCCCTCACACCTGGCACTTTCCCTTCTCCTTCTTGCCAACACGATCACCTTCTTGAATTCAGCTCCTTCCCCAGCTCTATTGCTTTCTTTCCTTCCAGCTCCAGTAATTTTTAACCAATTTAATGTAAAGATCCTTAATTAGTAAGTCACAGCACAACGGCAGTGGGAAAGCCTTTGCAACACTGCATGGTCCAAGGCACTTCAACTCCAAAATATTTTCTGAAGTGATAAACTCCTCAGCAGCCCCTGCCCATCCCTTGTATTGAAAATTGTTGAGGTCTGTAATAAATCACAGCTTCCACTATAGCCAGAGCATGGCTCAGCCTCAGAAAGGTGTTGGACCAACTCCACAGCTCCTTTCCAAAGCATCTATCTTCAGCTCATGCTTTGTGCTGCAAACAGGGTTTTCAAACCACTTTTTCAAACTGCTCTAAAAGGGCTTTCTTATTCTGAGGAACAGTCTTAACAGGGAACTCTTTTTTATATGGTGGGAAGAACGGATGCTCCTCTGTGGGCCAGGAGAGAGCAAATAGCTCCTCAGCAACAACCGCCCATCCCAGGCTCGTAAGTGCAGAAGGAGAAGGAGCCCGGAGGAACAGGAAGGGGGACCTGACAGAAATTCAGTGACACAAAGAAGCTTAATAAACCAACAAGAAAAACCTGGTTCAGGACGGAGGGCAGCACCAGCCACAGAAATCTCTTAAAAAGAGGGGCTGCCATTATGGACCGCAGTGTCTCATGCAAAATGAGGCAACAGTGAAGGATGCTGAGAACTGCTCGGTCCCTCCCTGCTGTGCCAGCAGCTTCACAGCCTGTCTTGGACACAGTGCAATCAAGAGCCCTGGGGTTTCGAGGGCCAGGACAGCATAAGCCAGCTGGACCCCGTTTTCTGGTGACAATCCACAAATCCTTCCCCTTCACACGTCTAAGCCCATTCATCTCACCGTCCTTCGCCGCGCTGGCTATCTCTCGTATAAACACTGTGTAGCGTGTGTGGCGCGCTGCAATACTTCAAGGACATTGGAATGCACTTTATCAGCACTTTTAAACACTGCAGCTTTATGAGGGGAGTCTGAAAATGTATTTACCATTCCAGACTGTGCACAGATGTGCTTTTAATATAACATCCTGATGTTTTTCTTCTCTCCTCATGACCCCTTGCTGTCCAGGCAAGGGCACTCACCCTTCCTAGTGCCACTAGAGGCTCCAGGAATTCTCCCTGGAGTACCAACCAGGAGATTTCCCTGACTTGAAGTAACTCCTTCACATCTTCTCCTGGTGCTCTTCTATGGGCACTGTGAGGTTTGCTTTATGGGGAACCTCCTTAACCACCCCGTGCTTGCCACACGGCTGTTTCCTAACTGATGTCACCAGTATTTACATCTCTTCAAGAACCTTCCTTCCGTGCATCCACCATGCCTGCAGACCTGTTGTTTGCTCAGTGTGTGGCACAGCAGGTCATGCAGATTGCCACAGACAGACTGACAACCACGGGCTCTTCTGGGCTCCTTCCATGAGGCTGGACACTAGAGATACTTGGGACTAAGGGGAAATGCCTCCTGTGGTGCTGAAGTAACCATGTGCTTCAAGGAAGAGCCTTCAGGAAGACTCTCCTGATCTCAGGAGTGTGATTGCCCCACAGCTTCAGTCCTGCAGTAGTGACAGATGAACAATGAAAAATTTGTCTTGTCTCTGTTAGTTGTGGTGGGTCAAGGGAAAGAAACCTTTCCCAGCTGAAGGGAAAAGGAAAAAAGAAAACATGAGGAAGCAAGAAGGAAGAAGAATCTGCAGAAAGGACTTTCCACAGGAAAAGTAAGAAGCATTTAAACCCAGATTTTCTCTCATCTGAGCTGTGACTTTTACAGCTCCATTCAACAGAACCCATTTCCCAGCTATATTCTCCTAGATCTGTGATGTCTCTCTTCAGTGTTTACTATTTGTATAGAGCCTCCCGGGTGTTACGCCAGGAGAGCTGCCAGGCCCAACCAAAGCAGAAAAGCAAAGGCAAAAACCACAATCCCTCTCTGGTGCCAGTTCTCAGCAGCTCAGAGCAAGCTGCTCGCAGAGAAGCTGTTGTTACCAACCAGGATCTTCTGCCACACACAGAAAGGCGCCACATCAGCCAGAGGCTGGCATCTTAATGCTGGTCTTAACTACATGGTCACCCTCCCCATTTCTGGAGCAGGGGTCACACACATCCCCATGGGTATTGCAGCTCGTGCCCCGAGAGCTCAGCACCAGCTTGGGAGTGCAGCCACAGGTCGTTTGCTAATGGATGGATGAGGTCCACTGTGACCACCTGTAGCTGATCACAGGCAACACAGTGCAAGGCAACACATAAAAAACCCACAAGGTCAACAAAGGACGAGAATGTAAAATAAACTCAGCAGGGACTGGCTCAACAGGAGCGTGATTTGTTCCTGTGTGCAGATCCACCTGAGACCCTATACGCTATGTAATTCCTGGAGCCAGGGCCAGCTCCCAGTTTTTGTCGAGTGAAGATTTTCCATTTACTTTAATGGATCTGGAACAGGCCCAAGCAGAACTGTATAATAAGCAATGGTTTTATTCAACAAGAGAAATAGCCTTCTCCCCGATTCCCTCCTACTCCTCTGCACCAGCTGTAGGTCAGAATCTGCCACTCCTGCTTTTCAAGCTGAGTCTTCTCCGGAGGAGTTGGATGTTTGAAACAAACTAGCAAACCAAAGTGGCATTTTCAATGGGGAAGGAGATTTATCCAATTGCCAAGGGCAACGGCTTCAGAGGATGAGCTGGACTATGCCTGATCCAAACATCCACTCATTTTCTGAATAATGCCATGTTGATTTGGTACTCTTCTTAGTTTCTAAACTGGAACTTCAGAGCTCTTGGTTACATTTTCCTTTAAAAACATTTCTTATCTTAGAGCAGTAGCGTGAGCCGAGACAAACACACAAGTTGGAAAGGGAACAGAAACATTTTGTGCCAAGGAAGAATGAATGTAAGTGAACCTGGCTCTAATAACCATGGAAACAAAACACGCATCATATGAAAATTATTCATACTGTTTTGAGGACTGTTCTGGAAGGAATAACTTACTGCCTTGGAGGCAGCACAGCAGAACAGCACAACCAGAATGTCAAGAGAGATGGGTCACAGAAGGAGTACAACTTGCCCTTATTCCTCCTAGGACCCAACGCAGACTCAGCTGCCGGGAGCTTGTGGTGGTGAAAGCTCAGGGCATACCGCTGAAGCCACTGTCATCTTTGCAGCTAACCTGAGCACATGTGGGTGTGCTACCAGTGGTGAGGCTAAACTCCTTCCCATAAAGCTACATTCCGTCTCCCCCGATGGCTAGAAACCTCAGGGTGTGGGTTAAAACCCAACATGAAGGTCTGCACCGCTCTCCACATGCTGGGGAAGGGAGGAGGATGGTGGAGCCAGCTACCAGCCAGCACCTCTTCTGGTCTCAGCTGCAAGTTTACCCCAGCTCACCATGCCAGTTTATCCCACAGGTAATCCTTCACCCGACGCTATGTCAAAGATCTCCAGCCTATGAGCTTTGGCTGAGAGATAATACATAATATAGATAGAACAACATGCCCGGGACGCTTTCCACAGCGTTGTCCCACAGTGTCGGTCAGTCCCCGTCCCTCAGAGTCTGCTCCTCCTTACGCTGTGCATGTGTAGGACCTCCTCTGCTCTCCCCACTTCTTGCTCTAACTCCTCACCAAGCAAACAAACAAAAACCACACATAACCCGCCGTCACACTGTAAAACGCCTGAAACACAGCGATAGCATTTAATCCTCCTGGCAGCACATTATAGCGGCTTTCAAACTCCAAACAAGCTCTGCATGCAGTCACAGCCTTACTTGTGAAATTATTTATCATGGGGTGGTTTATAGAGTCTTTTACAAGCTTCGTATTGGCTAATAATGACCCCGAGGTCTTAGGTCCTCCAGCTTGACAGATTCCGTGTTTACAAGGCTGGGAGTTTGACTCCTGGAAGAGATTTGCAGTCTGGAGCCGTGCTGTCTGCCTGACCGTGTGCAATGAGTATCCTCTATGCAATAAGAACTGCACTGGGCAAGAGTTGCACCTCAAAGGCAGAGCTGGGCTGGGCGACGAGTGCCCATGTCCTGTGAAAAGCGGGGTCACACACGGCTCATCCCCTCACATCCCAATGGGAGTCAAGTATTTTTCACCATAAAATCAGAGATGTGCTTGCATCCAGCAGTGCCCCAAAATTAAGTGGACACTGGCAAGTCTTTTTGAAGGATCATTTTGCAGTACATCAGCTCTGGGCAACAGCCACCCCTTTGCAAGTTACTGGAGACTTCAGGAGTTTTCCAGTTGCTATCTACCTCAGGGATCCCAGCCGAGGGTGCACCTCTTCTCTCCATCGCCCATGAGCACCTGCACGATCCTTCCTTCAAATCTCATGCGAGGTGCAGATAAAGCCCGGCTGGAGAAAATAGACAGTTGGTTTATTGTAGCAGCCCGTTCACGGCAGGTATTAACAGAAGGGAAGCAGTGCAGAATAAAAATGTTGTCACTGGGTAACAAGCTGGAAGCTTTTCACTCAATGACCTAAAATATAGGTATGTTTATGACATTAAGGTCAATACATTGGGATTTGGGGCTTCTAAAATAATGACCAGCTACAAATTACACAGTAGCTGTAAGATTAAATGTCTGGAGGTGCAGGTAATAACTTCGTTAGGGAGTTTCTGAGTGCATGTGTTTGGATAAGCTTATACATAAACACAGTGTGGAAGATGAGAAAGCTTTTTGCTATTTCGTGTTTATTGACCGTAACAAGGAAGAGCCATAAGGGAAAAGGTAAAAGCTTTTGTTTTGGAAAATGACTGCTGGCTTTGGAGACACGTAACGGGCAGGCACCAGTTAAGTTCTAAGAGTATAAAAAAATCCTCCTGTTTTCAACTAAATCTTGAAAATAAAAAGCAAAGAAGCAAAGAGGCACCCACAAGAGTGCCAGGGTTTTTCCCTCACTCGTTTTCTTTCTTATTTTTAGTGAGATTTCTCTAGGCGACAATGAGAAGAGATTGAATTCTTCCTCTCAGTTCGGCATCAAGAAAAATCTGCAATGGGGAACGGGAAGCCACAAATGCCAATTTGTGGGAACTACTGGAACCCGGGGATCTCTCTTCTTGCTCTGAGGGAAGGCAGCACCCAGGGCTGCTGGACTTGATCGAGGGAGTAGCAAGCAGCTGGCCAGCACTGCATTAAACAGCATGAGGCAAGCAGATGCAAACACAGGCGTGTCATGGCACACGCGTGGGCAGCTGAGCTCAGCCACGGCTTGAGAACCAGCGAGGCTTGCTGGTCTGTACGAAGTCTGCGGTACCAGCTCTGGCAGAGCAGCACATCTGTTTTAACCTCAAAAGGGAGGTTGTGCTCTGCACAATCTCCACAACACATGGAAAAAACAGCCCACAACAAGGCCACATGTCGGGGTCACATCCATGGGTTTTACGGCCCTTTCGCACTGCCGAAGCAACCAAAGGAGGTGGGTGTATAAGGGCACCTTCCCCGGCTGGCTGGGCTGAGGCCAAGCAGAGCGAGAGGAATTTGTCTGGGTTACCTGCTTACATGAGACATCCTCCTGTTTGCTACCTGCCCAACAACAGCTGCCAAACAAACTCGCTGACACAAGGCGGGCGCTCATGCGGTTTTGCAGTCCCACCCCCCCACTCTGTGCTTTTGTTCCCAGCAACAGCATTTCGTATTAGTCGCAGAAACCAGATGGCCCCAACATGAAGCCAGAGCACAGCAACCTCTGCTCTTTCCATTTTCAGAACTTTCCCTTGGATCCATTATTCATACAGGTCATTCTCTTGCAAGGTTAAATGAAAACCACAGCATGCTCCTTACCTGCCAAATAAAATTAGAGCTTTCATTGCACAGCATTCGGACACCCTTCCCTCTCTCCACAGGAAGTCACGAAATTATCACCAAGCTGCTTAAGTGTGACAGCAGAGAGGATTTGGAAGAGATATTTGCCAGAGAGCAATATATGTTTACTGGAAGCTCATTCCAATGACACAAAGTTAAGATGGTTCACGTTGCTGAGTAAAAAGTGTTGGTTTAACAATATAGCCAGCAGGTGAGGCGACGACATTAACTAGGAGACTGGAAAATGCTTGGGGACATCATACCACAAACAAGAAGATTCAGTTCAGGAGATTCAGGGACTTTTGAAATACTAGTTGACTTTAAAATATCTTCTCTCTTTGATAGCCAGAGGGCATTGAAGACCAAACTTCCATAAAGCTGGGAGATCTGGGGGATGCAAAAGTCACTCAAGTAGGTGAAAGGACTCTTCACATTACACACTTTCTGAGTGCACAGAAGCTTCTCCAGCTGCAGAGGTCTGCCGCTGATCTCCTTCAAACTCCGTATCTAATACTGTATCTCTAATGCCACAGAGTGCCCAAGCCACTTTCCACTTCCACAAAGAGCCTTTCTCCAAGGTACAAGCTCTACACATATCAGTCCCACACTCCAGTTTAGGAACTTCTGCCCAAGTGCTGAAGGGCAGTGTTCTGGCATTCCCCGTCATGGTGCATTGGCAGAGGAAGCAGCCAGGACTCAGATGTCCTTGTCATACATATTTACATGAAATCCTGAAATAAAATCTCTGTAATATACTAGTCCTCCCTTCTAATTTGTGGGCAGCTCCCTCAACTCTATCCTTTGAGTCCAGATCCCAAGAGAGAGGCTCTTGGCTACCTTCCCTTTGCCCAACTCTTCAGTATGGACCTTAAGTGCTGAAGCTATTATCCTCAAAAGTTCACAATTTCATGGAGGAGCACAGGGGGTCTGAGAAGCTGAAACAGGTCATTCACTACTTACCAGCAAAAAAGAGAAAGGAAACTGGAGCTGATGCTCCCAGACTTCCCCCAGGGCTGGATTTTGCTGGAGGCGTTGCCAGTGTTGAGGCACCACATCAGTGGTACTCTGGCAACCCAGCACAAACTGCTACTTGCACATAGGGCATATAATAATTAGTTTAATGGAGAATTTAATCAGAATCCTTAAACTAACTGCTGGAAATAGCTAAGCGTGAGATGATCAAGATAAAATGATATGTTATTTCTATTTCTGCAGGACCTGCAGACACTGCCCTATTCCTTCCCTTGACAGATAGCCTTAGTTGGATGGAATTAGTGCAGCAGTGCAAGGTATAAAACAACCATTAGGTGGGCAGAAGAGGGAGAAGAGCAGAAGGAATTCATCAGCCACCATGCATGGAGCAAGCTCACCAAATCAGGGTACCACCGTTCCTCCAAAGCAGGCTGAATTTGCAAAGGGGAATCCAAGGCCAATGTAAACACAAGAGTCCTGTTCAAATATTTAGGGCATAACCACAGTGTGTTGGGTGTTTTGTCTCCTATTGCTTGTCCAGAGCCTGGAAACATACCTGGAATCCAGCAAGAACTAAACCTTAGAGTCCATCATCTTTTGCCAGCTTTCCAGGAAACATTTACTTCTGATTTCACAGTTCCAGGCTCAAGCTGTCATCAGTACAGTTCACTACAAAATGATCATGAGAGGTTCTCACACTATTATCAAAATCTTAGGGGGAATGAGAGGAACGGAGGACAGGTCTTCTAGTAGATACAAATACTTCAATAGCTGAATAATCTTCTTAGAGAGCCTGACTGAGTCTCTGTCTCCTGTTTTCCCACCTGTGATGGGAAAAGAATTTGCTCTCTGAGCTGTGCTGCATCAGTCTGCGGGCTTCACAGAGGGGAGGGAAAGGAAGCACAGGGGTCACTGGCTGCAGCCTGATCCTTCTCCCAGTTACACCAGCACCGTGAATGCTGGGATGAACAGTTCCTTTAACAGCGAGGCTACAGGAAATGCCCTTGGAACAAATTCCAGCTGCACCATAGCACGTACAAAAGACTTTATATGTAAGTGAAAGTCAGAGGCTTGCTATTTCCTTTTATCTCGGAAGGAGCAGGGATTACTTCCCTTGCAAGCTTCACCTCCTTCAGCCACCACTTTCACATACCTGCAGGGACACATTTAAAATCAACTCTATCCTCCAGGGTCACACAGTGATGCACAGCGAGGAGACCTGCCCTGACACCAGAGGATGCACAGAGAGGGCTCTCATCTGCATTTCCCTGGCACGGACAACGTCAGGAGCACTGATGAGCACCAGGGTAAGGGACACTGGGACAAGTGAAATAACAGCTATGGGTTTGCACCCTAGCAACCTAGGCTTCCATCCCAGACCATACAGACCACAAGCCATGGAAAGAGGAGCAAAAATCTGCTTTGGCCACTGTTTCATCCTGTCAGTTGTAGGTAAAACAACTAGGTAAGATAAGTCTGTGTTTCTCCAGCTGCAAAATGGAGATGGTACATTTTAGTCAGAACAGAAGTACCCGCCATTTCCTACAGTCTTGCCTCGCAACTGTTACACAGCTTGCAACTCCACAGTCAGGCTGTTGCTTGACTCCATCTGTGGGGCAGAAGGACAGCTTGTGCTGTGCTCCCTGCTGTGAGCTAGGATTTATCCCAGGGGATAAATGCCACCACAGCCCAGGGCACGCTGAGCCTTGACCCTGAAGTGAGAAGAGCAGTGGGGCTGCAATGAGCCCTGCCATGGCCAAAATGCTGGTCCCCAAGCCAGCTGGGAAAGAGCAGGGTGGGACAAGCAGAACTTGACCCTGGGACACACCACAACGAGAGATACCACAAGGCTGATTTTGCTCCCAGGAGCAACAATCTCCTTGGAGCATCCTGCTTTCTTTTCCATCTCAGCCCTTCACATGCTGGTACCTGAAGCCCAGGTACCACAGTCTCGGGCTGCTTCAGCGCAGAGGAGGAAGCAAACACCAGATAAGCGCACAAACAGATTTCAGACACAATTTCATTGTGGAGATTAAGAGCTAAGAGCAAATCAAGGGGCTGCTGGGTGAGTCGTTACCATGGAACAGCAGTTCACGTACTCTGGCCCCCCACCGATAAAAGGGAAGTGAGGCGAATTACTCTTTCGTCACAAGCTGAAGATGTCACACTGAGACTTAGCAGAATTCACTTTGCTGAGAAGGAGAGGAGGGTTTTAGTGGCCTATCCTCTAATAAATCATCAGGGGAAGCAACAAACCTGGAACAGCAGCTAGAATTCAGATGTAAGTCTGATCAAAAACCAAGAGAGAATAAAGAATAGAGGAATGTTAACTGTTCAACTCAGCCACCAAGGAAAGACGTGAGTCGCTTGGGAATCTTCAAGGGAAGAGAAGGTTCTTTTTTCTGGAGGTGAGCAATGGCCAAACACTGGTTTCCAAAATGAACCCAGTGACCCGTGGGTAACTTCCACAGACCCCACCAGGCGGTATTTAAACTAGAACATCCCTCTGTCTCTTACACAAAATAAAGACCTTTCCTGGAAGTGTCTGTGACCATTTTGTGACCCAGCCTCCTGGTGAAAGCCCAGGAAAGACAAAATAATTGAGGTTGGAGGGACTTCTGGAGGTGCATGTTCCAAGGCCCTGTTCAGGACGAAGCCAGATTAGAGCAGCATGCTCAGGGCATATTTCTAGTTGAGTTTTTAATATCTCCAAGGACTGAAATTCATGCCTGTTTTGATGTTTGATCGCCTTCATGGTGAAAAAAAGTTCCCTAATACCAAATCAAAATTTTCCTCATTTAAACTTGCATCCAGAGGAAGCAAACTGGAAGCCTGAGTTACACACCGCTACTGCTGGAGACACCTCAGCGGTGAGGAGCATCGGCATAGCCCCAGTTGGGTTTGTGCTCTGGCGCGGGGTGAGTGAAGGGTCTTGCAGGATCGCGCCAGCATCACTCCCACTTCTCCCCCAGGGTTCTCGGCCCTTTCTGCTGATCGTAGCAAGCTGTTGTGTGGTCTGTGCGGGAAGGTTGCAGTCTGCCAACACTTTTCAGCTGGTTTAATTATTCTCTCATAATAACTCTTCCCTTTTTTCTATGAAGAACAGATGATCAACACGGATTGCATGGCGTTTCAAAAGCTGCTGTGTATATCAAGGGAGCGCTTTCCAGCCACCTTCCCCCACCTCCCCCCAGATCCGTGGGGGCTGAGCTCGCTCAACTGACTCCAGAGTCCTAACTTCAGCAATGACAGTGTTGCCAATACCGATATTAAACTAAATGCTTTCCATGTTGGGGCACAAGTAACAATAGTCAATATTTTGGTGAGGCTGAATTACAGGCAGCAGTTTGCAACAGCTGCCTTCAGTTTTGGCTCTAACACCCCGCTCCCCAGTGAGGTACAACACGCCATTTGATGAATTCCACACTCTGTTCTTCAGTTACAGTTTATTAAAAGATGGATTAAAACATTGGCACAACAGTGGCCACAAGAATATTTTTCCAGCAACATCATCCCAGAAGGCTTTGGAGACGTGGAATTGTGTCTAAATTGGGACACCATTCATACACGGTTTGGACTGGTGTGTTCAGAAAGCCAATGCTCTCTGTCAACGCAGTGTTTTGTTACAAATAAAATAAATCTGTGTGGGTTCAATATTGACATACATCATTACAGGTATGGTGAAGTCTGAGAAGCACTTTTTGAGCTTTGAGATCAAAGTACAGAGACCAGCAAGACTTGGGAAAAGACTGATAGCAACCAGCTGGTAGACATCACATGTGAGCAGCAAGATCGGCACCGAGTTCAACAAGTTATTCCTCCCACTGCGCTGCCTGGATGCAGAATTTAATGCAAGTTGTGCAGGAGTTGAGTGACCCTTCCAGGGGACACATTTTACCTGTCCCACATGTATGAATCCTCTATCCCATGTTATGACACACACACACACCAGGTCACGGCTTTTACAGAAAAACTGAGAGTCTGTGACTATGATCATGGAAAAATCATCATGAGCAATTGAGTTTGTTCCACGCAATACCATGACAAGTTATAATTCAGGAGGAGACAGGGAAGTTGTGGGAGCTGAAGTCAACACAAGCCAAGAGCCATCAACAAACCTCCGTCTGAGCTGAAATTCTCCTTATTCAG
>NW_010415677.1:30967-37737 GCF_000710305.1 Buceros rhinoceros silvestris
TTCCCTGCTGAGCATGCAAAACTGTTCAGGAGATCTTAGCCAAACTATTCAGTGTGAATGAATACACAGGGCAGAAACCAAGCTTTTGGATCTGCGGATCTGATCCCTGCTGTGCTGGGAAAGCCCAAGGCCAGCTGTTTACTTGCATGCCACAGCCGAGCTGTCGAAGAGGAGAGGGCGCTCACCAGTCCCATTCAGCCCAACTTTTCCCTGCAGCTGAGGCGCTCCATCCTTTGGAGCACTCCAACAGAGGGAGGGGTTACTCACTCCTGCACACAGCACTAACTGTCATGGCCATCAACCCTTTCCTTCTTTAAGGAAACTGTAAATGCTGTAAACCGTTCAGCCAGGATCAGAGACTGAAGGGTTAAACATTAACCCAGGTGTATGCCTGCTGACGAGCCGTTGTGCTGTGGCCAGACCTTCCAGAGAAAATTTGCTGTTTCTTTGTTTCCTTGGTACAACTCCCAGCTCCACCCTGAGAAAAAGCACCTCAGAAGAACATTTCATGGAATTACTCTGAGATGTGTCAAACATGTGGAGCTGCCACTTGCTGGCAGGCAGCAGCCATGTGCCGTGGTTGGCCACTGAAGCCATGGGCACCAATGAAGTGACGACCTCAACGAGAGGGTTCGCAAAGCACCGTGCATGCTGCAGGGACGGGCAGGGGAAGGGCACCCCTGGCAGACTTGTTTCAGATGTTCCTTTTCAGGACTCATTACTCCACCAGCGAACCCGCCGGGGGGAGCTTTCATCAACCCACCCCCTCCACTGTGAAGTGAGGAGTTAAGGCATCACCCTGGCGTGTCTTGCCCTCCCCACTCGTACTTTCCATTTTCATCACTGACATATAGAGACATGTGCTAACACTCGGTCCTTTGGGGAGCTGGCCTGGATTTTCCAAAGCTTGTCCTCACACCAGAGCACATCAGAAACCACTGGCAGCTGTGTGGAGGAGCTGGAGGGAAGGGGACACTATTTTGCATTTCATCTGCCTTTGTGCTTTTGCATTTGCTGTGAGGGCATGCAAGCTGGGCTCAGTCCCGTTGAGATACTCCTCCTTAAAGTGAGATTAAAAATATTTTATTTATTTCTCACAGTACTTGGTTCCACATAGACTCTTAACCCACCGTAACAGCCCTGCTCCTGCATTTCTTTGAAAATTAGCTTGCATACAAGGGGTCTTTATTCTGAAGCAGTACATGTTGTGTCCCGAAGCTGGATTGACAAAAGGATGCTATTTTCAGAAGTGAGTAAATATTTTCTCCAAATGGGTACCATGGGAGTCCTTTGCGCATTCCCTGCCCAAACTAGACAGATGTGCATGCAGCTGCTTCAATAGATCAGTACCAGCCTTCACAAAAACCAAATTTCTGAGAGCTGCCATTGAAAGCTGAAGACAAGCCAGCTTGAATATAACTGGGAGATAAATGAAGGAAACGGCACCAATAAGTTGCACGAGACTGATCCCACCCTAAACAAGCCCATCTTTGATCGCATCTGTCTCAGCTCCGCTAACCCTGCTCCCGCCAAGGGGCCAGTCCTCCAGCAGGCTGAGTTTGCTGAAATCGAAGTCTGCTGGAGCACAGCCCTGGGAGCAGTGTGAGGGCATACATCCCTCCCACCTAAAACAACTCTTCTTTCCTACAGATGCACCCAGCCCAGACTTCCAGATGTGTCAAGCAGAACTCCATCATATGGGCTTCCTGTGATGGAACAAGGGCTTTTCATTGCGGTACAAGGAAAGAAGTAATTTGCTTTGCTTGCAGCTTCAGCCAAATCAGGCCACACATGGAGAACTTTGGGGTTTACATTAGCATAACTCCACTGGCTTTTGCCAGACCGTAACAGATGTCCCCCATGTCTATTGCAGGTTGAGTTCAAGTCAAGCCCCCAAAAATAGCACAGATCTCTAGCAGTCAGAAGGCAAAAGTTAATTCCTCCAGTCCATTTACCGTATGTTCTATTTTGGTGTGTAGTATCATGCAGTAGAGGGGGGAAAAAAATCTCATATGCTGACATAGGCATTCATTATAAATGTTTAATGTCTGTCAGTCAAGCCCCTTTCATCACACCACTTAAGGGAACCTTCATTGACACAGAAGACCTCACTCAGAGCTTGATGCAAGTGTGGGCCCAACAGTGAGAAAACACGTCCAAGAGTCTACACATTAACGCAACCTTTCATGGAAACCAGATTATTGGCTGTTTAAAGGTGCAGCCACTGAGAAGTCCCACAAGCTTCCCAAAGAGGGTGAAGCTCTGGTTCCAACCCAGACCACAGAAGGTGGTGTTTGGGACTGAGAGCTACAGCTCCTATTGTACTCTCTGCGTGTCCCTCACATCACAGCCGTGTACAGTACCGGAGACCAGTGGTGTTTTCCAGAGGGAGACTGGTGGGACATCTGTCAGCAGTCTGTCGCCCCTGTCCAGCCACAGTGACTTTGTTCTGGTTCGAAGGGTTTAGAGATTTGTTTCTCCAATTCAGTTCCCCCCAATTTATTCACACAGGGCATCTGTGGACCTCTGCAGGAATTCGCTTTCCTTTCAGAAAGCACACTGGGGCATCCCAGCCCTTCAGAAGCCAGTGCTTCCCTTGTATCTGTAGCTTACAGCACGGACAGTGCTGCAAAGCGACGTAGACAGGGAATGAAACAGTGACACTCACATCAAGGGAAGGTGAAGTCCCCAGAAACACAGGCATCCCGAATCAATAGCAGCAGACCCATATTATGTACAGAAAACTTCCTCCAGGCAGGCACCAAGTGAACAAAGTACGTTCTCATTTCTCAGATCTATCCAGCCCGTCTTAAGCCTCAGCTTCACAAGTGGAGCAGAGCCCAGAAGCATCCCTATACTGGCAGCAATACCAGGAAAGATGCATCCCTTTACATTGACATAAATCACAGGTCCTCACAGCTCGTGCTCACCACACACCAAGGACAGATACGTGGGCAAGTGCCACGGCTCAGCTATGACTTAGCAAACGACATTTTTCCTCCATCGGCCATTCACAGGCACTTGGTTTTCAAACCAGTCACAATTCAGAAGGGCTGTGCAGAGCCAGAGGAAGCAGCCTGGATCCAGCAGAAGCTTGCCACTGGTGTCCTGCCTCTGAGTCAAGCAGCTGCTGCTGAGAAAAGCTCAGAAATCAAAGATTTGCTGGGTAATAAATACTTCAAAAATAGTTCACCTAATAAAGAAGATCCTTCCTCTCTTAACAGCTGTTATCTTACCTCAGAAAGCTTGGTGATTTATAGCTTGCATATCACTAAGTCAAATAAATCCTTTCTCTTGCATTTTACTGTTTCTGTTTAAACCCTTGCATTAACCCTTGCTCCTTTGCATCTGCAGTGGTGCCAGGCTCTCTGAGGAGGGGGTCACTGTGTGAGACCAGGAGAAGTGCACACCAGGCAGCAATCACACATCATCACGAGCAACCTGCGGTCTTTCTCACCAGCCCCTCCCTCCCACCGTTCTCCTGACCATGATTCTCTACCACGGCTCTCCCACTTTCCAGCAGCAAGACAACCTTCATCCACAGCCAGGCTCCCCCACAGCAGCCATTTCATTGACGTTATCAGATGTGACTCTCTCCATCAGCATTTCTTGCAGTCCCTGGTCTCTAACGCTTCCACTAACCCCTCTTTGCAAGTGCAAGAGACACACGGGCTCTTCACAGCAGGCTGCAGCCTTCAGCTGCAGTCACTGTGCAGGCATCCCTGTCCTCTGCCAAGGACCGGGACCGGCACAAATTCTGCTAACCACATCCTGAACATTCCACGTGAGGCCCAAAATGCCCTCGCTCCTCCAAGCCATCTGCCTGTTATGGGAACAGCAACCGTCATCCTGGGAGAAGAAAAGCTCCTTCTCATCCAGGGGTGTTGCACCTTCCCCAAAAAAGGTCATTTTCACCAATCAGGAGGTGGCACACGGAATTGGGAAAAGGCAAAATGTTTTCTCTGGTGACAGGAAAGGCGTGCAAACGAGCGGGAGTCCTCGCTGTGCCGTCCCCAGCATACATGGCTGCACGGATTACAGTCACGGCAGTGAGGGAGTCGGGCTGTAATGAGAATCCTCCAGTGAGATAAGGTAAATTCATGTCACAGTCTTCCTACTGAATAGCTGTAAACACAATCGGGGCTGGATTCCAGCCAAGGCCGTGTTCAGCTGACAGCGAATTGCAATTAGAAATGAAGCGCAGTTTTGTTTCAAATGGTGGCACTGCATCCCCAGGGCTGCAGGGGATTTTCCAGCAGTGACATTATTTAAACCGGGATTGGATGTCACATGAGATAATAGAAAAAATACTGGATTAGTCGATCACTTTGGGGCTATACAAACCCCTGCCTCAGACACTAAAGGCTCATGCGAAGGACTCTCATGTGATGAGAGTAGAATCTTGATTTTAAAAGCACCTTTCTAGTCCACATAACTGAACACCAGAAAAACCTAGATAGCAAGTTGTGTGATTGATCAGCCTTCTGGATTCCAAGAGATTTCAGCTGCGACACACACGGCGGTGCAGTGCTAATGCTGGCGTTGTGGCTTTGGGCTCACCTGCGCTCGCAACACCAGCCCAGTGGGACTCTGCAAGCCGTGGTGGAGCAAGCACAGAGCTTTGGGCACCCACGTCAGTAGACCCTGGCTGCTCCCATGTCCTCTTCTCACAGGACCTTGAGCTACTTGAAAGAGGAGAAAGGAGCTCCACCACTCTAGGTAAGTGGTGGGGCAGCACTACTAAAAGATCATGGAGCTGGACCAGACGCTGCGTCCCAAAGTTGCAGATTTGGGTGTATATCAAGGAGAGAAGAGGGAGGGAGGAACAAGGTAATCCACACAGGCCCAGTAGGTCCAAAGTGCTCGTGTTTGTCTCCACCAGCTTATTGATTTTGGCTTGCGATCACAAGCGGGTCTAATCAAAACAACAAACAAATAATTACTCATTTGCTTCTGCAAATCCTACAGCCCCCGCTGGAAACATGCACACTAGCAGTTACACCCCAGTCGCCAACAACTTCTGCTCTAGCCACCAATCCCCCCAGCCATGCAAAGCTCCTTCACACTGGGGCCATGTCCTGGCCAGCAGCCCACCAGCTCCCGGGGCGTGCAGCCCCTCCTGCACCACCGTGGGCATTTCAGGCAGGATCCTGGCCGCTCCAGGGAAGGTGTTGAGAGTGTCCTGGAGGCAAAGCACATCCTTATCTCTCCTTCCTCGGGGGTCAGCAAGGACCAAAGCCAGCACTGCTGGAGGAGGCAGAGGCCCCAGCTTGGCCCTGGTCCCAGCTGAAGACATGATGTAGCAAGCACGTATCTATCTGGAAGAGGTCAGTCAAGTGCCTCCCACTTAATATTTAAAAGCTGTTTCTCTTTTCAGCCCCATGTCTCTGGAGTGCTTGTGGCTCACAGCACAACAGACCACATTCACATTTTTCAGATGTGTATAACTGTTAAAAATAACCCTGCGGGTATCTCTTCAAACAGGAATGGAATCAAGCTCTGAACAGCCCATCGCGACTCCGTGTCAATTTGCAGTGATCCTTGGGGGAGAAGGAAAGGGCAGAGCAAAGAGGGAAAGGTATCTTAAATCGGAAAAAGTGATGAAATCACCTGTTTCCCTCCTATCATTTGGTGCATCACTGCAAGATCTCCTCACCAGCTGAAGAGCTACCTTGCAGGAACGGGTTCATAAAAGACTCGAGGAAATTCCCAGCATTGCTGAGCAAGGACAGCTGGTCACAGGAGTCACAGTGTTACCGGGCTACATGGCTCAAGAAATGAGACCTGATTGATTCCTGTTGCAGAGTGGCCTGTCAAGGGGCCAATATTGCTCCTCGGGCATCACTGGGAATATAGTTCGCAGCAGGAGAGTTATACTTGCAATCTTGAGAAAAGAGAAAAAGAAAAGGAGAGGGAAAGCACAAGACTGTGTTTGAGGCAAGGACACTAACACCGTGGTGTGCAGCACTGCTGTCCACGCCAGAGCCTTGGAAACACGAGAGGATACATCAGACAGACACAAAACTGCAGTGGGAGTTGAAGGAATCTGCAGCAGCCTCCAGAAGGGGGTACCCAGGCATCCCACTCTGGGTCTGGGTGGTAGCCAGGGCTCTTGGCTTTGCACACACTCCAGGGGGCAGAGGAAGGGGACAGCCACTCAGGCAGATCCACCTGCAAGGCTGCTGTCTGCATCTTTAGGAGTCACACCTTACTTTATTCTCTGGATAACTGAGAGCAGAATAGCTGCTGCCCCTCCTGCCACAATGGGGTTTCTGGATGTTGAAACGGGTTCAAGAATTAGGTTTTCTGATTGGGCTGGGAAAGATTTTTGAGGGGAGCTCTCACCTTTCACGGTTTCCATACCACTGTTTGTACAATAAACCTCATTGCCAGCTGGATCAGGCTTTAAGATAGCAGACAAAAGCCTGGATGCATTTCTGCACTGGAAGCCTGGCTCCTGGGCGATGTCAGAACAGGGAGAAAGGGCAGGGCAGTGTGAAAGGACTCAGGCAAGCAATGGGAAGAACGTGGAGGGCGCATTTCTCGGTATTGCCCCATGTTCCTATCAGCACAGCCTGCCTCAGAGCCCTGTCATGACCTAACACCCTTCACTCCCTATTGCAATTCCCAGCAGGTCAGCGCGTGGTGGTGGCCCAGGACCACATACAGGGGCATGGTGCTCACAGCAGCACCAGCAGCTGCCTGTCAGCATGATGGATCGAGTGGGCCAGCAGGATCAACCGCAGCCAAGTTCTTGCGTGTCACAGCAA
>NW_010415677.1:37770-42100 GCF_000710305.1 Buceros rhinoceros silvestris
AGCTGCCTGTCAGCATGATGGATCGAGTGAGCCAGCAGGATCAACCGCAGCCAAGTTCGTGCGTGCAACAGAAAATGCTCAGAGCAGGGGCCGAGGTCTGAGGATCTCAGATGTTGGTCTCGGAGAAATAACCCTACAGACCCACCGAGATGCATGGCCATCGAGTGCTTGTTTGTTTAATTGGGGTATATTGCTCTGCTTGCCAAGAGAAAGCTTAGAGGGTGTTTTCTTTGTATTGGCTGAGAAGAAGAATTTGTGGAGGATCCAGAAAGAAAAAGGAAGTTTTTTGTTTTGGTTTTCTTACATTTTTTTTCCCCCTAGAATTTATTTTTCTTTTATTTTGGCAAGATAAATCCCCCCTTATCCCCCACCACCAGACAGAGAGAGTGGGAGCAAAGGACAACAGACACAAGGGAAAAGGAACTCATCTTGTGACAAGAGAGACAGGGGCAGGTCAGGCATGGACTTCTCAGAAGAACAAAAAAGCTCATCAGTCCTTCAGACCAGAAAGAAACAATTCTCCTCTCCCCACTGCTGCGTCCCTTCTCAGCAAAGCCTCCCTAAAAATGTGATAGATTGGAGAGAGGCCAGTCATCACCTCATCAGCATTCAGCAGCATCACTGCAGCACGTGGGGGATGGAGGCGACGAGCAGGGGGAAGGCAAGGCACATCTCTGCCTTACGTGTGCCCTCTGCAGCTCTGGCTTCATCCCCTCCACAGCACGCTAAAGCTGCTGGCAGGTGGGCCAGAGGGTCTTGGGGACATGGACAACACACGTGACTCTGAGTTTGCCTGGCAGTCCCTGCCAGCTGCAGCATTCGGGGCTTCAAAAAAAGGAAGGGAGAGAACAGATGCACAGATCAGCTGAACTATAGGAATCCTCCCTGTTCCTCAAGGCCAGCAGATCGACTCCCAGGTTTCCTCTTCCCTTCCCAGCTATGACTCAGTGTCGGCTCCTCTTCCTCACTTCTGGTCTGGTTGGGAGACTGGAGCGTGCAGGGGAGAGGACAGAGAGGAAGAGAAGGACTGCTCACGCAGAAAATATTTGCATGCTGACAGGAGGACACACACAGACACACAGATGCAGGATCTGTGCAGCATTATCTCGAGTGCTTTTGGCTAGGGAACTCTTCATGGTAGGTCCTACTGATGGGGCCAAGCACTCGCCACTCTGCAGTCCCTTGTGCAGTAAAGGGACTGGCTGGGACACTTTTCTGTCACCTCTCATGCTGGTACTGGTGGCAGCTGTAAAAGCGGGAGCAGGTCTTCGGCTGGTTTTTGTGTGGCAAGTTTACGGGGACAGCTGGAGCTGGTCACAATATCACCTCTCTCCTGGCACTGAAAAGATGTGCCGTTCTCTGTCCCCCCCCAGTCTATCAGCAGCAAAAGGGCTGCAAGGGACCTTTCAGCTCAGCACGTTTCTATGGGCTAGTGATGACCTACGGGAGCCCCGACATACACCTGCAGCACCTAGTTATCCAAGCATCCTCCTGTTTAAGTGCTAGTGTAGCTTCAAGGTCAGGGAAGGTCAGGTGCATCAAGCCTTGTGCGACTGATTTAGATTTCTTCCTGTCTTGTTCTCTCCCACCCTGCATCCTAGAGCTCTGACACTGCCTCTGTACCTATTTCTTCTGACTCAGATTTCACTGAGTTGTGGGTTGCCAGGCTTTGTGCTCCATCCTGCATCTCTTGACTGATCAGCTGCCATCTCTTTTTCATCTCTCACCCGATCTTCAGCCACAATCACTGCCAGAGTCCGTGTCCTCCTATTTCCACCCTAGACTCACTCCAGTCTCCCACCCTGCAGGTTCCACCTCCGTGGCCGATTTCCTGACGTGCTATTTCTTAGGACCAGTTTTCCAGCTGCGTCCTCCCAGCCGCTTTGGAACAACCAGCTGTGCTCTTCATTTGCAAGGCTTTCCTCCCTTGGCCTCATGACTCGGATCTCTCCTTTTTTTTTCCCCCAACTTCTTAGTCACTCCTTGTGCTCCCCGGAGTTACGCAGTGAGCAGTGTCAGCTCCCTTCTGAGACTGCCCCTTACCAAGATTCCTACAAAAAGGCATGAATAAGGCTACTCATGTGCTAAGACCTCTGGCCGTTCAATACTTTCTCATTACTTCATTGCACTCCTCCCTCTGTCTGTCATCATCTGAGGGCTCTTGTCTTGAGCCGTGATGGGGCTGCTTTCTGGCACACAACTAGCCTTTCATTTGGAGCAGCCTGTGACGGGGCCTCTTCAGCATGAGAAAAATTGTATATAAATAGCACACAATACACCTCACCCTTGTGATCACTGTGGGGACACCATTAATGAACAAGCCCCTGGTACATAAAGGTGCATTCAGACTGAGAATCACAAGCATTTTAAAAAATGTTCTGTGTTATCTTAGCACCATAGAATGACTGGTGGGATTTACTTTCTCAGGCTCTTTCCAACAGCTGTCCATGGCCCTTCAAGCATCCATCAACTTGTTATGAAGCTTTTGATTGTTATTACAAAGGAAAATTTGGATTCAGCAGTGGATTCAGCAGTAATTTTTATGGATGTGGAGCAATGAAAATTGATTAAAAGAATAAGATACAGAAAAAAAGATCAAGATGCATCAACCATTCCTCTCTCCAGTGATAGCACATCGGATGTTTGTTTTCCCTGCCCTGTGGTCATCTACAGAGGAGGTAGAATAAACCCCCTTGCCTCAAACAACTGAAGCACCATGAACAAGACTTATCAGAGTTAGGATCAGAGCAAGCCCAAAATACTGCACACTGAAAAATATTTAACATTTTACTGTAGGGAGAGGGGTCAGCCTCCCATTGCTTGATGGACCATCAAGTACATCCAGCCAGCAGCTGGAGAGATAATTACGGCCCCACACCTACCCCATGGGACCTCATTCCTTTTCCCAGAAATGGGGGAGAGGTCCCTGCTCATACCAGTCTTCCCATGTAGGAACTGGGCTTGGTTTGTTTGTATGTTCTACATATACACAAACAGAGAGCTAAGACCTGGGAGTCCATCTGCAAAAAAAAAAAAAAAAAGAATTGGAAATGGTCAATGTGCATAAACTCCACTGAAATTTCAGTAGAAGTTTGTTCTGTCTCTTTGCCTCTTTCCAGTTTTGTTTTTAATGGATTTTCTCCGTGTTCTCTAGGATGAAGTAAAGGAGAGGGGAACCCTAGTTATGCGTGTTTAAGTGGTATCGCAGAAGCACGTTACTCATCAGGTGCTGGAGATGCAGGCGAGAGGGAGAAGTAGGTTTTGGAAAATAAAGTTTTGAGATTTGGGGCTGAGGGGGTGGGGGTGGGGTGGAATTTGTGAACCCCTTCTGAGGGATCTGAAACAGCATGTGATGTGGGGAGGGTTCCTTCAGAGGTCCTCACCTTGACAAAAATGTGGCAAGTTTCTACAGAATGATAATTACTGTCCTTTCTCAGCCCCTAAGACCTCGCAGGGGCCTCTCAAGTGCTGCCTCCTGGCATTATGCCATGTTATAAGCACACACATCCCGGTTCACACACTCTCCACTGCAAAGTTTCCACCACTCTGCCGTGTAAACACCTTGACAACAGGCTACAGTGCACAGGGAGCCACAGATATAACCATTGCAGATTAAAAAAAATGCGGTGCTGAGATGTGCAAGTGTCCTAATTCCTGCAGTGGGGCTCGCTGACTCTGATCCCAGTGCCTCAGCACAAGGGGTTTGACTGTCAAACAGGGCAGATCCTACT
The DNA here is from genome assembly GCF_000710305.1 of Buceros rhinoceros silvestris. NCBI lineage: Eukaryota > Metazoa > Chordata > Aves > Bucerotiformes > Bucerotidae > Buceros > Buceros rhinoceros. Next base: position 41,502 of record NW_010415677.1, read on the forward strand.
GCCTTGAAGGGCAGGAGGAGGCAGAGGCAGAGGTAGAAATGGGGATTGTGGTTTGGCAGGCAAAATACAGCCTCAGTCAAAAATTAATAACTGTCAAAAATTAATAACGAGCCAAGGGGTCTGCTCCCCTTCTTAGATTATCATTTGTGCATGGCAATCAGAGGCCATAGTTCCTCCCACTGGGACCAGCCCCAGGCAAGGTGATGCCTCCAGGAAGAGGCCATAGCACTTCTGCAGACCAGCGAGTCCAACACAGTCATTGCCTCCTCAACGCCACCACCAAAGAGCTCATCGTGCAACCCGCAGAGCAGAACGGGTCCTTCAGCAGAGAGGGGATCTCTGAGCCTAGTGTGCATCCGTGTCTGATGGAGAGCAGGAACAAGTGATCCCACCTCCCAGCAGGGTCCCTGCATTGCTGTTTTCTTCCCTGTCATGCTCAGTGCAAGGAGTAGAAGTCCTGGATTTCAGGTGGGGATCAGCAAAGTGCTCTTTAGCGTAACCACCCTGCAGTGGCATCTTCCTGAAAAATACTGGTGCACGGCGTCGGCACGCAGGGGTTTATTGCTATTAGATGAAAGAGACCCCGCTGCACAGCAGGA
>NW_010415677.1:42218-46782 GCF_000710305.1 Buceros rhinoceros silvestris
TTCTAATGTTCTTGTTCTGCCTCAACAGCGTAAGATTGAATTTCTACACCTCTCTAAATGTTGCCCGTGCCCAGATGCAGAGGCCTTTTCCCTTATGCATTATGCACCCTTGCAGTGGGTGCGATCAGAGCAGATTAAAAGCAATCCCAGCCCTGCTTTGCCACATCTGTGCTTCAGGAATTGGAAATTGTTTTCCGTTGGCCGTAACGGCTATTTCACACCAACACCAGAAGCTCAGACAGAAACTATTGATAAAATATTCTGTTAGCACTATGGAGAGCTTTCTTTGCTGGCCCAGCTGTGAGAACACTTGCAAATGATACATCACATGCCTATTAAAAATAGATGCATTTGCTGAATTTTCAAAGAGCAGGCTTAACAATATGAGCACTGCATAGAGAGACGCCAATGTGACACTGTTACTGCATCATTATTTAAGATTTTGAGCACATTAGGTTAAAAGCTGTTCATCCAAGCTTACGCAGGTGATGAAATCATATTCACATCACCCATTCCAAGAGCCTAAGGCTGGATACCATCACATCACCTGGCAGCATCTGACTCTTGTATTTCCTCCTGCTTTCACTGTGAGCTCAGTCCCTTGTGTTTGCCAGGAAAACAGGCTTCGAGAGAAAAAGAATTGACCATTTCCTTTGATGTTTGCTCCAGTTGCTAATCACTCTGCCACAATAAATGTGCTGCTTCATTCTGGCTTGTGATGTCTGCAATCAACCACAGGTCCTCGCTCTGTCCTTCCTGTGAGGTACCCAGAGATTTGTCTCCAGGGAGATGCTGCAGGGGTGATAAAGGCACCTCACAATCTCCTTTCTGTGAAGAAAGCAGAACGAGCTCTCTAAGCCTCACAGTGCAAATCACCTTCTCCAATCCTCAAGTCATTTCTGTACTTCCTTTCTCCAGGGACCAATGGCTCAAGCTGCCTCTGCAGGGCAGTGAAAGAGGAGCTGTGGTGTTTCTATTCCACAGCCTGGTCCAGCCCTTCTGTGCTGCAGGGCAATCTCTGTCACCATACCCACCTCCTGGTGCACGACCACAGTGCCTCTAGGAGGTGACAACCCATTTAGCATGAGTGACCTCTACTTCTCTCTGGATCTGGAATGAGGTCTTTGAAGGCACACTGCATGAACAGGCCTGGTGTGCCAAGGAACCCAGGTCACTATTGTTATCTTAACTACCACTTGTCTAGTCCCACATTCCATTCTCAAACTAAAAAAGATGTTTTGAATGTCACAGGCCAGAAGGATTAAGGCTTTGGTGTTATAGCTTTAAAAACGTCCAGGAGAAATTCCCATGCCATTAATTTCTTCCCTCTATCTCCCCTCGCCACTGCCATTCATCAACTCTTTCTCTCACAGCCTCAGTTCTTTCCCGCAAAAAGAGAATAAAAAAGCAGTGAAGGATGGCTGGGTGAGAAACGCTTGGGATAAACATCATCCACCTGTGTGGTAGATCTCCTTAGATCCAGGTGTGTCCCTGATGCTAGCTATAGGATCTGAAATTTTAAAAGCAAAGCTGTCTTACAACCCCTAACTGCAATAGAAATTGGGTCTGCTTAACAACTTAGAAGGTTGGTCAATGGAGCCTTTGGAATCAGCTCCCGTGGGTGCCCATCCCTTCACAATGGATAACCATCCCTCCATGTATGACGGATGTCCTCCTCTCCATCCAACCACGATGGATGTCCATTCCTCCATCCAGCCATCCGTGACAGATGTGCATGACGAATGCAAATGCCATGCACACACAGTAGCACCGAAAGACCTGGGACGCCACGTAGTCACACTCAGTAGGGGTGCTAGGAGCCGGCAGGCCAGTGTGACCACGGCCAAGCAGCTGCCTGTGCCTGTGCCACCGCAGCTCTCCTGCTGCTCTCCTCCGTGCGCACAGGCACGCTCTGTTGGAGGCGTGAGAGAAGTGTCCTTTCAGCCCTTCTGCTTCAAAGTGGAGGGATGTTTTTCTGCAAGACTGCCACGGGGATTTTTAAACAGGCTTCCCATTCATACAGAGGTCAATTAATGTAGGCACCTTTGGTGGTATTTTCAGAAGCCCCCAGATACCAAAGGGCTTTGAAACGCTGCCTGCAATCACAGAGCTGATCTCTGTGAATACCTGGACCCACACAGCAACACCGAACGCCAGCTAGCCCCAGGTTTTGACAAACGCTCATTTTGCTCAACACTGCATGTGCCACCACCCCGCAATCAAGAAGGGTTGGTGTAATTAGGGTCGCCTAATTTGCTGGTTGCTGCATTATCCATGCCCAGAATCTCCAGGCTGTTTTCTTCTCACAGTAGTGGTGATGAAAGGGCAACACTGTGCAAGAGTGCGGTGGTGGTTGCAGGAGACAAGGAGACACTGTGATCTTAAACCTATTTTTTTTTTTCTCACAGCCCAACCCCATTCCTCTGACCTTTGAAACATCCCTGCTCTGAGTGCCAAAGAGATAGCATCAGAAAAAACAACTGTCACTTGGACACCCCGGAGAAAAAGGCCAAACCTCCCATGCCCTCTGTAGAGATTACATAGGGTGAGGGGGGAGAAACCCAAAACATCACTTGACTTGGCAGGTCTGCTCCTGGGAACCCAGAAGGATGTTTGACCTCCTCCAGACAAGCACGGCAGTTGCCCTGCACTTCCAAAGAAAACCTCTGCAGTTCTGGGAAGTTCAGGGAAGGATTCAGAGAAGGCACCGAGTTCTCTCAACCAGGAAACAGGAGGACAGACTGAACAGTTCCCTCCAGAGAAGCCTGGATGGGGAGAAAAGAAACAAAATATTTTGCCCACACTGAGACTAACCCCAGCTATTGGTGTTTGTGGACAAAAACTTCTTCGGACAATGCTCTTGGTTGGGTTGGCTGAAACATTAACGCTCCCCTCTGTAAGAAGCAGATCAGACAGTCCCCAGCACAGAGAGTTGCATTTTCCTCTTGCAGTGCTGAGCCCTTGGGAAACGCTCCCCGTGCAGCTTTGGTACCAGCCCTCAGGATGCTGAATGAAAGGGACATTTAGAGCGAGCTCAGGCAGGGGACGAACTATGCTAATGACAAATCCGTCCCCTGATGTAGGATGGACATGGATGTCCACAGCTAAAATAAACAAATGGTCCGGGCAAGCTGACAGGCTTGTTTAGATTCTGCTTGGGATAAATCGCAGTGCCCTTTGATCCCGTGATGTTTTTGGCGCCTGTGTTGCTGTCTAGCAGCAGGGTATATTTTTCTATCCTGAGGAGCAAGTGGATGCAGCTGCCTATAGCTGATTTATAGTAGGAAGTGATTCACAGGAAATCAAAGCTTCTCACACAGTAAAAATTGCCGTCTTTTCACCTCCACCATCAGCGCAATGATTAGAGCTCTGGGGACTTTGGTTGGGAAGATCAGCAAAGTGTTTTCTGCTTAGCATAAATCACTTTCTGCCATCACTCCCAAAGGATGCTCACAGCGGGCTGCACCTGTCTGTACATCCTGACACACGGGCATTGACAGCATTTGCATTCACTCCCCTTCCAGGGATTTGACATTCACGTTTCTGTGCTCTCTGCAGCAATGCAGGGCGGGTTCTGGGTTTGGATTTCCTCTGTTAATCATGTCGTTTCTTGGGATTTGATTCTCCTGCACGACTTGAAGCTCAGAGCGGGTGTGAGTGCTGTGAGGGGATTGTCCCTGGCTATATGCTAGGTCAGGCAAGGCTGTCTTGTGCCCAACATCTGAAGCATATGTCAAAATGAGGAAAACATTCAAGAATACTAGACCCTACCAAAGAACGCTTCTCACTAATAATGGCTCCGATTAGCAGACGTGTAATTTAGGAGCTGGTTACTGCTTGTAGTTTCTGATAACCGCTCACATCAGCCCCAGAAGCCAATGAAGCACTTGTTTATTACTGCAAAATCTTGAGACCTCCTAGGACATCCGGCAAATATCTCGGTGCTTCTAAGAGAAGATTTGGCTCCTGTTGCATCCACAGTGAGTGCAAAGCTGAGTCAAACAGGGAGCATTTGCCATCAGCATAATCAGAAACATGGTGAAAGGAGAGGATGGGATTAAGACTTGGCTGCTGGCAAGCATGTGTCACTTCAATTAATTGTACGGAAATTTCTGTGCTTCGAGATAGTGATAAAAATCAAATAAAAGAAGTGTGAAAACTCAGCTGTGGAGCACACGCTGGCCAGTTAAATATAGAAGTGTGTGTACACAGACACGCAGGTCCATGCTGAATGTTTATTAATGTTTATTAATATAAATAAAGGTCCTACTCTCATCAGGGGTCCCACTCAGAATACCAGAAAAGCCAGCTATGCCCCCTGGCGCCTCCTTGCCTCCCCAAGATCAAGGTCCCAGGGTGAGTTTTCAGCCTGACATCTCCGCAGGCAGCATTTCTCTCTGTTAACCCATGACCGTGCACATCCGCACAGCACCCCCTGTGCACAGCAGCGGAGCAGCAGATCTACTCCCTTATCTTTCTGGGTTTTCCCTTCCGTTTTGTCCTCCAGGATCAGATTGCTCCCTGGGGGTGGTAGCTAAAACCTGGGGAGAAGCTCCATTTTTGC
>NW_010415677.1:46921-48381 GCF_000710305.1 Buceros rhinoceros silvestris
AGACTAGTTTGGGCCCATAGAAGACACCAAAGGGGGGTCCTGGAGGAGCTGGGAGAAGGCAACGCTCTCTTATGGTGAAGAGAAAGGCAGGGTAGAACACAAGCATGTCACACCTGCAAATGCACCCTTACGGGTCTGAGACCACACGCAGAAGCATCTGGGTAAGAGGCACGTATAACCACATCCCTGGCATGGCCTTGACACCACTGAGCTGTAGGAACAGACACCAAAGGGGGGTCCTGGAGGAGCTGGGAGAAGGCAACGCTCTCTTATGGTGAAGAGAAAGGCAGGGTAGAACACAAGCATGTCACACCTGCAAATGCACCCTTACGGGTCTGAGACCACACGCAGAAGCATCTGGGTAAGAGGCACGTATAACCACATCCCTGGCATGGCCTTGACACCACTGAGCTGTAGGAACTCACCCAGCTGGTGAAGCCTCACCACCGATTTCATTTTGCAGATCAAGCTGAAGCAAAACCCCAGCCAGCAGGAGCTAGAGCAAAGCCACAGCAGTTACAAAGCAGCAAACATGGTCCAGCGACACCAGCTGCATGGGCAGACTGGGACAGGCATTGGTCCATTGCCATTAGTGACCCCATAAGGTGTCCTGTAGATTTGGGGGAAAATCCAACAGTATAAACAAAGGGGATCAGAGTTTCTTTGGTCTTTTTCCAGAGAAGCAGGATCTGTCCCTACCTGAAGGCAGCAGAGGCTGTGGGAAGCTCCAAGAAGTACAATGTGCCCCATCTTTAAGTATTTTGTGGTTTGCTGTAATCAGGGCAGCAAGTCTCTCTCTTTTATTTTTGCAAACCATTTCCTTTGTAGTGGATATTTGGTCTGGGGAAGCTTTTTCGGTAATCGTTGCAATAAGTTACATTTATTGGCAGCAGCAGGGAAGATTCAAAACAACTCAGCAAACCAGGACTATTTCTCCAGCACAATAATGACAGGGATTTGAGAAAGCTTGCCCCTGTGCTTTGTCTTTCATCAGCATCAGACCAAAGATCTTTCAGCCTGAGATAATTCCAGAAGAGAAAATTGCAGCAGAAAGCCTTTTCCATGTCTTGCAAGAATTGCCTGTGAAAAGGTCTTTCTCTAGAAAATCTTCTTGGACTTTTTTCTCCCTGATTCGTCCCCATCCAGCTGACAATATTGTCTTTCAAAACATACAGCATGTTTATTTGATCTTCCTTTGTTTTAAATGGAGATTTTATTTCTTTCCTGATTGGGTGGGATGCATTTAATAAACAACAACCAAAAAACCACCCCTCTAACTTCATTCATCCTCATGATTTTGTAAACAATGCTGTAGTGGTAGGTAGATACAGGCATCCTGTTTTTCCTTCTCCGTATCTGATGAGGCTAAAGAAGCAGGAGGATAATCATGTCTTCAGGGTATAAAAAAAAAAAAACCTTTTTTTTTTTTCCCAGCCCAACAAATTTTTTCCCCTTGAAAA
>NW_010415677.1:48503-61255 GCF_000710305.1 Buceros rhinoceros silvestris
AAAACCTTTTTTTTTTTTACCAGACCAACACATATTTCTCCTCTGAAATATATGTCAAGTTGCCAGCACGAGGCTAAGATGGGGATAGGAAATGAACAATCAGCCACTCTTCCAGGACTCTTCTGGGCTTAATCTGATCAGGAAATCTGGGTCCTTTTAGCCTCTTCGGCATAACTCCAAAATTAAAGAGATCGGTACAACTGTAAAAGATAGCGCTGAGACTCCCTCCAGTTCTCACAAAGTCCAGTACATGTATTTACCGAGCAACAATTCAAGCACTCTGATTGCATTTTATAGCTCTCTTGCATGCCTGTCCCGAAGCAGACAGGCAGACAGCGCTTCTCAGCTGAGCCTTCAGAGGAAGACCTGCCTAAAACCTTCTCAAGACACAATAGGCAGGATGTCATCTGATATTAAATGAACTAAATTTAGGTGTCTATATGTGAGCTGAGTGTCTAAAATCCCATTATTACATCTTCAATATTTTTTAAAAAGGATTTGTTACAGGCTGAAATATATTAAAGTATAAGGTAACACTGTCAAGCGAGATAAGGATGAGGACATCAAAACAGCAATCAGTACCTCCAAAAGGTGGGAGAGCATCAGATAGAATTAAAAGCAATTCAAGAGAGAACAACTAAGAATAACCGGAGACTGCTGAGCCAAAAGGATTTTGTGTCCTATTTTGAGAGGTTTTAGTTCATTCTGGAAGATTGCAAGAGACCTTGTATTCCAGCCATGCCTTCTGCTGTACCTAAGAGACATGGCTCTTGAAGAGGTTAAGTTCTTGGTAAGTAAAGTTCTTAGCAAGCAGTCTTTCCCCACTGAGTTGGCCTCTTCGCATTTCTATTTGTGCTGCTAATGAGGTTCCCACAACCTCCAGGAAGCTGGTCTGAGTTCTAATTAAACAAGGCTTGAGGAACTCCCCTGCCAAAGTAAGCGCTGGATCTGCCCACCCCATTGACTGAGTCATGCAGGTTGGATACATGCAGGATGGAAATGTAAATCATATCTTGACATGGAGAGTTAGAGTCTCCAGCCAGGATGCTTTCTACAGCTGCAGCGTTTATTAAACCTTCGCCATCATCCAGAAACAACACTCAAAATATGAACAGTCCCCAAGGCCAGAGAGTCTTCCAGGACTCTTCTGGCCATGTTCAGATCAGGAGATCTGAGCTCCTTTGACCTCTTGAACATGGTCCCAGTCATTAAAAAACAGGACTCTGGAAAATAGAGCTCTGGGACTCCATCCAGTCCTTTACATAAAATATGCATGCACACACATTTACTGGTATTAGAATATTCTCATGGAGCTGCAGTATTCCAGAAACCACCATGGCATAGACACGAGGACTACAAATGCCAGCTTGGCCTTAGTAGCAACATATCTCCATGGACTTCCTAGTTCTTTTTAGATATTTATTATATGAATTTACTTACTATCTAAACCATTTTAATTGCTGCGTTCCAAAAAGATTTCACTCACTCCAAATCAAAATGCCAAGCTATCCATTCGATGTGAGTCACAACTGCGTCCTCCCCAGGAGTGTCACTGTAAGAAAGGGGCTGACTGAAAAACACAAAACCAGCTTCTGTTCCACTCCCATAAGAAACAGTTTTTCAGAGCATTTTATGCCAGGTCCTGATGAGGGCCAGCAAAGAGAGCAGAGTGACTCTCCAAGGAGACATGTAGCAGAGACAAGATTAGTGTCCGTTCATCCCAGGCCAATACAAACCATGCAGTCTGTGAGCACTCAGGCATGTGACAGCGTCTGCAGACTCCGACCAGACAATGAAGGTTTTCCAGCCAGTGCTGTGAGAAAATCCCCTAGACGCCAACCTCTCCATCCGGACTGAGGAGAAGCAATCTTCACACAGCCCGCACGATGTAAAGAAAACGGCCTGTGCATCTCTTTTAGAGGGAGGTGTTTTTACCCAGGTCAACGAGACCAATAATGGTGGAGAAATGTGCTCACTCTCCTAGTTATACTCTTTGATGGAAGGAACCACTTGGCCATGCCCGTGTTACGTGGCTGGAAGCACGTTCACTCCAGCTGGGGCTGGCACAGGGGAACAAAGGAGAAAGTTCTTTCCTTAATACTAATCTCAGAAAGTCTGTTCCTGGTCCAGGTCTCAAGTGAAGAGAAGTCCAGGCTGTAGAGATGGTGACATCCACATGTTTGTGGTTCCAGGTCCTGCACTGCACAGATCTGATCAGAGGTCAGAGCACACTGGAGCATCTCTCCAGCTTGCATACCTGGGTGCTGGGACACGGGAGGAGGAAGTGTCTGGTGCACGCACCGAAGTCTCATTCCCACGTGGAAAGAAACTGTTATAAAAACCTAAGAGCAAGGACTCCCTGCCAGGCATGAGCAGAGAGGCTGAGCCATCCCTCAGTGTCAGCACTGGCTTCACGGTCAAACTGAGCCTTCATGCCTGTAGGTCAGACTCAGTTTCCTTAGGCCAGCGTGCGCAGTGAGTAACATGGGACAACGCATCCCGACAAAGGGGGTGCCAGACAGCCTGTGCTTGTGTGGGGCTGTGTGAGCCGATTGCAGAGCAAACCCCACAGGATTAAACCATTAGGGGCCATATATACTGCAATAACACTGTGGAAATGTTCCTTTCTCCAGCAAAATGTTTAAAGGCTTTTTGTTGATAAAGCAGCATTATCATGGGGGCTGAGCGCCTTAGAGGAAATATTAGCAGAGTGTGTGGTCAGATAAGCAGGAACATGAGTGAGGAGCTGCTGCACTACACAGCTTGCTGTTTGATCCTGCTGCACATCAAAGCAGCAAGCCTGGAGAGGGACCAGGGAAGGAAATGTGAGGAAGTGGTGGCAAATGTTACCAAGACTCAGCTCTGGAACTGTCCTCCCTGAGTACAGCAGCAACTGGGAAGCCGAGAAGCACAACACTGAGCATGGAGAAAGGAAGGCTGTTCAACCTAGTTGCTCCACAGGCTTCGTAGTCCCAATCCAGGACCTGCTGGCATTGGTGGATGGACTCCCGTTGACTTGGCCGGGGCTTGAATTGGGCACTTTAGGAACCAAGACAAAAGGCCAAATGTCTGACTTTAATTGATGACCCATCCATCACTGCAGCCCAAACTCCGCTTGACAAGTAGAGGGAAAAACCCACAAATTAAGTGACCATTGCTTGCCTTCTCCTTTCTTGCTGATTGTAAAGGAGAACTTTTGACCTTTCTGCCTCATACATCATGGCTTGGCAGGAGCTGGTTGCTCACCCCGGCTGAACTGTGCCATGCATGTAGCCCCATACAAGAGGTGCCTTTCACGTGCTAAATGATCCTTTTCCCCCTCCTTCTTTGCTCTACTACAACAATATAGAGAGGGACAATGGCACGGCTCCACGGCAGGAGGAGGCTCTCATTAGGAGCCTCTCGTTAGGCATGAAAGACCGGCTGGATCATCCCGCCATCTTTTTTGCTTCATACTGATTTCCGGAAGAGGTTGATGGGAAGCATAAGACTTATTTCTGAAGGGTTTTCTCCCTCCAAGCATGCTCACCAGCAGCAAACTCACTTGAACAGGACATGATCAGGACGCTGCCAGTGGGGTTTGGGGACAATAAAAGGCTTCATGGGACAGGGCATTTCATAGGGAGCCAGCAACACCCTGTGGACAGGATGGGAATCTGGAGAGCTCTTCATGGACTTCAAGGAGGCTTCACAACCCTTAAGCCTGCCCTGCAATAGCAGGGTCAATTGCCCGCCCGGCAGCGTGGCTGGGACAAGCCCCCTGCAGAGCCCTGCAGCAGCACAAAAGGCGGTGATGCCTGCGTCATGGTGTTTGGGCTGCCAGCCACTGAGTGCCTTCGAGATGTGTACGTGGAGGCACGGCTCCTTGGCAACAAAATGAGCTCTTCCTCCGGAAGTGTCCACGGCCAAGAGAACACTGCTGTGCCATTAACTGAAGAAGAAGGCGCAAGCGCTTCCAAAGCCGCTGAAACAGATATGATGACACAGGGAGCTAATAATTACCAGGGAAGGCAAAAACATGCAGCCAGCTGACCGAAAAGTAGGGAATCTGCGGTAAAATCATTCCCACAGCTCTACATCAGCGTGTTGTCCAAAGGTAGCATTTCTTGTACTAGCCACATGCTCCGCTGCCCCACCAGGAGCAGATAAGTTGTTGAATAGAGGTCACCAGTCAAACGTAGTTATTGTGCAGAGAAAGCCTTGGCTGGTTTGAATTCAGGGATGAACACAGATTTACCACATGGTGCCTTGGTGTGGTTCAGGGACTGTCAGGATCCAAATCTGATAGAAGAAAAAGCTGCGGGTGATGCTGAAAAGACATTTTAAGCTTTGCTACAGGGTGCACGTTGCAGCTCTCAAAGAGAGCTCAGCACCCCGGGCCACACTCCCACCTTGAGGTCTGGAGCTCTCGACAGGTCCTTGCTCTCACAAAGGACACAGACAATCACCTCTCCGGCACAGATGAACAGTCCGCCACCAAAGCCTGGATGTGAGCACAAACTCTGGGCCATTTCTCCCAACAGTCCATTTCCCCAACTGGGTGGCACTGGATTACGTTTTAAGTGTGGGGTTTCTGCTCCCCAGGAGAAAGCCCCTGTCAGATTTGTTCACACAGTTATTTGGTGGCCTGGGGCAAGTCATCCTTCCAGTGCCCAGTTCCTCACCCTTCCCTGGGGACGGCGGCCTTGCTGTGCTCTAGGAGCCCCTGGGAGGCATTTCACCTCTGCTACGAGGGTTGTGATGACAGTGCCTAAGACGGAATGACCTCAGACACCTCCAAATTGTTCTTCACCCCCTGATCTAGGTTTTTACCATGGCTGCAGAAAGCAAATGTTGCTTAAGAGACAGTATTTGTCCATTACAGACCAGTGAAACAGTGCCAAAATTGAACTCACTTGCTTGGTCTTTTACTTTGAAATTGTTCTGATTCGCACCTTGGCTTGCTCTGTACCTACAAATTTGGAAAACAAAGCCTGAAAATCCAAAGAATGCAAAATAAAGGGAAACCAAAATGGATAGCTCAACACTTTTATAATGTGGAGCTTTTCTAGCAATTGTACGAGCTAGATGTGCTTCCATTTGTGACGTTTTACACCCAGAGCACAACCGGATCAGCACTCTGAGATCCTCTGCAGAGCATCATGTCCAAACAACCACCTGCTCCTGCCAGCTCACCCCAGCCCCACTCAGCCAGTCCTGCAGAGGCACGTGGCATGGCTGCTGCTTCCCAACCCTCCTCCACTGGCTGCTCCAGCTGCAAGAGCCAGCCTTGCTTTTGAGCTGTGGCGTTCGTGCAACATATTTCCCAGGAATATACATGTCTTTGCAGCCTCCTCGGAGGGCTCTGTGGTCCGTGGAGGGAGGAAGCAGGCTGCCGCGTGGAAAGGGTGTAATCCCCATTTTTATGTCCTTCCCTGCAGCTGCAGACACTTGTTTGCATGCTTTATGCCCATGCTTTCCCCAAACAAGCTCTTCAAGCACTGGTTTGGGCTAAAGGCAGTGGGGAAGGGAAAAGCATCCTGCATGAGCAGGGTGAGGAAATTCAAGATTGCTGGGTTTCCTCTTCAGCTTCACCTGAATAAAAAGGCAGCATGCTCCTAGCAGGAGCATCCATCCAATGCTCCCAACCAGAGTAGCTGGGATGGGAGATGCTGTGTCACAGCAGGAAAGGGAAGGCGCTAGAGGGGAGGGGGATCCCAAGGGCACCCTGGCCCCTCACTGGGGACGGGTCCAAAAAAGAGTATTGCTGGTTCTTAATTTTCTGATTAATGAGGTTAGGCTTCTGCAGTGTCATGTCACGTGGGTCAGGCACTATCCTACAGCACGGCCCAAGGGACTGCTTCCGCTGCCATCAGTGTTCTACATGCTCCTGCAAGAAGTCTGAACACCTTCACCAAGACACTGACACTTGTGGGATGAATGAGTGTAAAACACTGTTTTCAGACAGATGAAGATGACTCCAAACGCTTCTCTGAGGCATCTGTCCTCTTAGCCTTCTTCCTCAGACAAGTGTTTTGAAGACAAACATGTCTCCAGCCAAAACGTGTTCTACTCTATGGGCACCTGCTAAACACTTCAGCCAAATCCTGCACCTTCCCATCCAGACCCGCTGGTTTAACCTGCAGCTCCTTGGTTCTAAAGCCAGCCTAGACCACCAGCATCCATCAGTCTTCTCCATGGCTGGGTGGGAAGCACTGGCAATACTGCTCTCTGCTGTGGGGTAAATACCGGTTCTTAAACTGAGAGTGGCTCACACAGCAAAAGCGGACTGTCCATGCACTGCTTTTTGTGAGCACTTCCACTGGAGCTAACGCAGAGGGAAGGTAATAAGCAATGCAAGGAAATCCCAAATCCAGTTGCTGGCGAACATAGATGAAACAGGTTTTTGTCTCAGTCATATGTGAAATTTATGAGACACTTGTACCAGGCATTTTGACTGGTCCATGTTGAATTCTGATTTAAGACCTGTAGGAAAGAGTATCAGGAATGATGAAAAAAGTGGTAAGAAAACAAATTGCCTGATATTGGCTAAGTGAGAGAAACAGAACCTGGAGACCAAACTCCTCAACTGGAAAAGCAGATCAGAACCTCCTGACAAACCCCCTCATTTCTGAGATGTTCAAAACCCATGGTCAGATCCAGCTCCCCATTTCACAGCGCAGGTGACAGTGCGTTTGAAAGCAAGGAGCCACACAGATGGCACTGCTGGAGCACCATCACCAAGAGCTGCCTGGCACCCTGCAGGATCACACCTTCCCGGCCACAACACCGGAGCTGCAGATCACAGAATCACTGAATGATGGGGGTTGGAAGGGACCTCTGGACATCATCCGGTCTGACCTCCCTGCTAGAGCAGGTTCACCCAGAGTGGGCTGCACAGGACCCGTGCCCAGGAGGGTTTGGAATCTCTCCGGAGCAGGAGACTCCACAACCTCTCAGCCTGTCCCAGGGCTCTGCCACTCTGAAAGTAAGAAGTTTTTCCTCATGTTCAGGTGGAACTTCTCACATTCCAGTTTGCGTTCCTTGCTCCTTGTCCTGTCACTAAGAAGAGCCTGGCCCCATCCTCCTGTCACCTGCCCTTTAGATACTGATCAGCACTGATCACATCCCCTCTCAGCCTGCTCCTCTCCAGGCTGAACAGCCCCAGGTCTCTCAGCCTCTCCTCATCAGAGCGATGCTCCAGTCCCCTCATGATTTTCATAGCCCTCTGCTGGGCTCTCTCCAGTAGTTCCCTGTCTCTCTTGGACGGGGGAGCCCAGCACTGGACACAGGACTCCAGATGTGGCCTCACTAGGGGAGAGTAGAGGGGGAGGAGGATCCCCCTCGACCTGTGGGCCAAGATGAAAGAGTCGAGCTTGCAGCTGGGCAGTGAGGTTTGTATAAACATTTGGTGCCCTCTTCAGAGGGGCCATTTCATCTCTCAGTTTGATAAATGTGTAGAGATAGTACCTTGGATGTTGGTCTCCAGCTGAAACCTCTTTTTTCAAATTAAGGAAGAAATTTTTTACACTGAGCGTGGTGATACCCTGGCCCAGGTTGCCCAGAGAGGTGGGAGAAGACTCATCCCTGGAACCATGGCAGGTCAGGTTGGCCCTTGGGGCTCTGAGCCCCCTGCTCTGGGTGCAGATGTCCCTGCTCCCTGCAGGGGGTTGGACTAGATGACCTTTGAATGTCCTTTCCAACCCAAAATGTTTTTTGGTTCTGTGATTCTATGAAGTCATGACTGCGGGGCTGAACTCGTATCAATCACTCGGTAACGTGGTGTGTGCAGGCTATAGAGATCCAGTAACGGCAAATCCCTGGTTTGCGGCACATCTGTGTCCTGAGAGATGATCCAATCCTGCATGAAACAATGGAAAAAGAGGAAAAAGATTTAGTGAAAGAAGATGAAGGAATCGCAAAAAGCTGAGGGCTTGGGGGAGCAGGAGAGAAATATTTGTGGCTGTACTGAGCAGTGAAGGAGCTGGCGAGATCACCTAAGCTTCGTGCAAATAATTGTTCCCATCATCTAGCGAGGGACCTGGGGATGTGGAAGAAAATCAAACAGTGGTGACAATGGGGATGGTGTGCAGGGACAGAGAAGTTAGTTCCACCGCAGGGAGTTTGGCCCTCGGTTCTTACAAGGAGAAGAGAATCACTGGGTTTATGCCTCAGAAAGATTAAAATTTTCACCAGCCTAAAAAATACTTGTCCAAGGAGCTCTGCCCAGTACTTCCATATCTGTGAACATGTATTTCCTGCAGGGAAAAAAAAAAATACAAAATTTTTTAAAAGACCTGGCATTACTGCATGGGGGCCCCTCCTTTGCTACGGGTTAGGTGCTGGCAGCAGCTCACCACCACGATCAAGAGAAGCAGCTATCAGCACTGGTTTTTGAAAGCCTGAGAAGTATCGGATACCTTGTCCAAAGCTGCCCCCCAGCCCCCACACGCCCTGAAAGAGAAACATCTGTTCCTCCAGGACTTTCACTCCACATCATATGGCCACCGCTAAGTGCCTGTCCCCAGGCACAGCAAGGGTCCCACTGCAGATAAAGAGGAGGAGGGGGGCTGGGAGCCCAGCTGGGGGCAGAGAGCCCTCCTAACCAGGAGGGACAGAGGCGAGGAGATGAAAGGCGTGTGTATTTTCCCAGGTGATACCAATAGTATCTCAAAGCCCCGGCTTTCTCACTCCGGCTTTAGCCCCAAAACAAACAAACTGGTGCCAATTTGAATATGCCGAGGGCTTACTGATTTGAGCCTCTGGTTGTGTTTTCACAGTCAGCAGCCGACTGGAATTCAAAGGGGAAGGGAAAAGAAAATAATAATAGCAGATTGATAAGATTCCCCAACCTTTTCTGGGAAACATGGAGCTTAAGTCGTAGCCAGGCTGTGCGAAAAGCTGGCCCAGAGGAGCCAGGGCTGTTCCAGCACAAGCATATCAAAGAGAAAAACATGCGGAGTCGTCCCAGCGGGGATCAGCAAGATAGCGGCTTGCTTTCTCTTTACTCCCGCTGCACCAGATAAGGGCACATTTTGGGGACGTTGAGACCCCCGGTGCTGGAGCACCATCCATCAGCCCACCAAATCCAGCAGCACAGCGTCCAGGGCTCTACCGACAAACATCTCGGGTCAGGAGGATCCTCCCATGAGCCCGCTGTGCTGGTATTTCTTCTGACTGCTAGGAGGGTGCTGGATGCTCTCAGGCTTGCAGATCCTGCTGGGAAAAAGCGACATGGGGACACTCACTCTGTCCTTCCCAGCTGCGCAGGTGCAAGACCGTGTTGGTGTGCGATTGCTCCAGGAGCTGCTCCGCGCACAGCTCAGATCTTTTCCCATCACGTGAAGTGAAATCCAACAGCCTCTCCATCCCGCTACACGGCTCAGAGATTAGTGTTTCTGTTTCAGACCCAAAGAGAGATTTGTGCTCAAAAACTTCTCGCCCACCTCCGCCATGCAGCTGTATGATCTGAGTAAAATAAAGGCTTTGCTGGCAAAACTTTCTTCAATCACAGCCCTCAGGAGTAGGAGCAAAGTGGGATGAAGCAGGCGGGACTATGCGGGGCGGGGTGGATGGGTCCTCGGAGGGAACAGCACTCTGACACCCCTGGGTGCCTCCCAGAGAGGAGAGGAGACATCTGAGGCTGCTGCCTGTGTCCATTCTCTGAGAACAGAGAACAACGGACAGACGGGAAAGGGACATGGAGCTGGGGATCAAAGAGACAAGTTGTCAGGCTGTTAACAACGAGGTGAAGACTTGATGAGCAAGAAGCGCAGGACGGAGTGTCCCTGCAGATCAGAAATGCCTGGCAGGCAGGAGGGGAAGGGTGCGGGAGCAGAGACGGGCTGACAGCTCGCAGATAGAACTAACAGGCTATCGGTTCCCCAATAAGAGCGTGCTGGGATGGCACCACATCGGCTCCTTGCTGACCTGCATAAGCTTCGTGGGCTCTCCCTGTGACACCCACAAACACACGCTCTGCGTGTCCCATCCCAGCCATGGCACACATCGTGCTGGCTGCAGAGCCGAGGGGATTACGAAGCGTTAGGATTAGTCCATGAAAATCCCTTTGCTTGTGATTGGGCTGATGGCAGCAGCCAATCTGATACAAGTGTAAAGAAGAGGACTAACTGGCCAAATGCGCCTTTACGATCTCCTGCCCTGGCTGCTGCCTGTGTCCTTGCCAGTCGCTGTCTTGCCTCGTCAGACCGTTTTGGCAGGTAGAGGCATTCAGTTCAAATCTTACATCTCTGAATCCTGGAGTTACACAACGGGTTAAGAGAAGTACATTGTTACACAGAACATTGGAAAACCCAATCAAGAATCTACCTCAGAGGTCTAAAACCAAAGAGAAGTTAAAAGGTCTCGTGTTAACCAAAAGTCTTGTATAACTCTAAAACTCACCTTTTTTTTTTTTTTTTTTTTTTTAATGTTTTGTTTGGAAAACCTGAAGAGAATTACTTAATTTCATCCCTCTAATACTTGTGCATACGCAGCCCTTTCCACAGAAACTCCCGGGTTTTTTTGTGGGATGCTGCAGGACTGACACTGCAGGTGTCCATGTGGCTGTGCAGCCTCTCGTCCTTCAGACCATGGCTGCATCTAGCTCCACTGATGGCAAAACCAAGAGTCCTGGAGACCTATGAGCTCCTTACAGGGATGGCTGAGAATCACCCAACTCTGCTATAGAGAGGAAGGAAAGAAGAACAATGATGTGGTCTCAGACTGAGACCACTCAGACTCAGACTGAGACTCTACAGCTGAGTCTTCCAGGCCCTGCCCACCAGCTCTGCCCGCTGCAGGGCATCTGGTCAGTAGCTCTGTTCAGGGAGTGGATGTGGTTTGAGGGGGGAGAGGCTCATTTAGGAGGAAAAAAAACCCCAAAAACAAAAACAAAGAAAGTTTTGTCACCTAGATGATCTCCACAATTTACTAGCATGACAAAAAAAGGCAGAAGTGAGCAGTTGGGAAGATGGTCTTTAAGAGGGTGTTAATATAGTTGTGAAACCACAGCCTAAGAGGACTTGTCCCTGCATCTCAAGTCATTGCCCTTCAGGAACGCGGCTAGGGCGGGTGTGGGGGCATTTCTCCAGCTCAGCACTAGTCAAGGGTGGAGATTTCTGGCATGTCCTTACAAGGCAGCCTGTCCCCAGCCTGTCCCACCCATCAGCCTGCCTGCGTGAAGACAGTCAGGGACCAGGGACACATGCCACCCACAGCAAAGCAGCATGGTTCATATCATGCCCTATTAAAAGATCAGTGATACAACACAGAAAACAATCAAAACTTGACAGTGATGGATGAGCTCGTCCCACCCTGTCTGGAAACACTGCTCACCCTTCCCAGGGCCAGTCTCTGCCCTGGGGACCGGGCCTCCAGCTGGCCACCCGCTTCCAGCGGGGAGACCCTCCTGTCAGGGGGATCCTGTTGTGCTCCCTTGTAGATCCTGCAAACCCTGCTTGGGGCTGCCAGCCTGTCTTTGGGAGAGCCACTGGCCTGGGCTTTCAGCACAGGGCAAACTTGCTTTGACTTGATTCAAAGGGAACAGAAATGCAGTCTGCAAATGTAACCACCTAGGAAAGGATCCACTTTTGTTCCCTAAAAATTAGCATCCTCCAGCATTCAGTCTAATAGCAAGCATTATTCTGCATTTTGAGCCAGCCCAGATCTAATCATTTGCAACAAAATAATTCCCCTCCCTTACCCCACCCAGTAAATACTCCCAATAGATCATTTCAGTGTCAAACTTCCCAGAGTCATTACCCTTCCCCAGCATCAGACTCCACGGCGACGTGCAGGGTAGCCTCAGCCAGAGACTCCTGCCACAGGCAGCAAACAAGCGTGTTTTACATTAAGAGGAACAGTCCTATTGCAAGGAATATTGAATTAGAGGAAAACAGCAAGGAGAAGGACTCAACTCTGGTTATACGAACACAGAGGAACACAGGACCAGCCCTAGATTTAAAGCATGTGGAAGCACATTGTAATTTCCTGGGTCTATTCGAGCTGTCTAAAGTTACAAAGACAGTTCCAGTTGTGTTTCATAACTGCAGGAACGAGATGTAAAATTCACTCTTATGTTATCTCCTCTGCTCCTTGGGACAGTCATGTTATGCCATAAAGTCCTTTACCCCATTACTCTACAAAGAGAAATCCTCTGCAGTCCTACACTAGAGCTCAAGTGAGCAGCACAGCCTTGCTGAAGAAGCACGTGTACACGCGTGTGAGCGTGCAGTTGTGTGTGTAGGTGTTACCCGACACGTCTGCCAGCGCAGCACCCCAGGGCTGCGAGGTTTCTTGCCTATGGCGCAGCACCAGTGTTGCAAACCTTGCACTCAGACCCCAATAAATCAGCAAACCTGCCCTGTCTCCTCACCTGGGCAAACTCCAGCTGCATCAGAGCCACTCGCCTTCCCCAGCTATTCTCCCCCAGTCCTTGCAGATCTTTCACAAGGAGGCCCAAGCGTTTTTTCCTTCCCTCCAGGCTTTTCCCACCTCCTGTCAGCCTGTAGTGTTTGGAGAAAATATGAGATTGCCCAGCCAAGATTTACTAATACCAACACAAAATGCAAAACCACCTGCACTTCTGCATCATTCTCTTGCCACATGGGATGGCTCAGCCACAAGCAACGCTCAGGGCTTGTGCAATCTCTAATGTGTGGGGCAAGACCTCTCAGAGCAGCACAGCAAAGCAAAAAGCTCAAAGTGACACCAGGAAAAATGGGGACAGAAAGATTTTCAGGGTGATGCAAAACTGAGCCCACGGAAAGAGT
>NW_010415677.1:61379-70503 GCF_000710305.1 Buceros rhinoceros silvestris
AGACACCAGCAGAACAGCCTGCATGAGAGACACCACTAACCACATCTGGCACGTGGGTTTTCTGGTGAAACTTTCCATGCACTGTCCCCAGGGTTGATGGTTCATACAAACAGTTGGGGATGAAGTGGTAGGCGCTTGGATCCTCCAAGAGCATAGAGAAGGTGAGCTCTTCTGGCTCTGCAGCAGCAGCTGCCAGAGATTCCGCCCTGTGGCCAAATGCTGGTAGTGATTACATGCTCTTGGTGTTCCCTGACTGCAAAATAAAATGACTTTGTGACAGCAGCTTAAATAGAGGTGTTTGAGATGTGTGTGGGACTGGCGAAACACGCAGTTACCACTGCTCAGCTGAATACCTGCAGCATCTCCCACAGCAGATGCTAACGTTGCTGGAGCCATTCTGCCGGCTTCTATCTTTGTGTGGACATGTTGCACCGATCCATTTTGTAAACATAATCCGGGTCTGTACCCGAGGCCACACAGTTCTGTCTTGAATCCGAGGTGGCTCCACAGAAGGGACAGAAGCGAAGGTCTAGGAAAGCCCTGCACAACTGCTGCGTGCTGCGTGTTCAGAGAGCAGCAAGGAATCACAACGACTCATCTGGAGCTTGTCGGGAGCTGAGGTGGACCCAGGGCTGCAACAGCTGGGTGGAAAGAGTTAGGGAACCATTGAAAGGCTCAGCAATGCTGGACAGGGCGGTTTGACTCCTTGTAAAGATAGGGGCCAGAAGGAAACTTCAGATCCATCTCCAGATCTAGGTTTTTCCAAAACATGAGCATGCTTCAATCTGAAGGTCTGACTTGGCCTTTTCTCTGCTAGCATTCGGTGTGAAACGTACAGCGTGCCCGAGAGCGCTAATGCCTTGCAGACATGGGTTGTGTCATTCCCCACTGTTATTTATACAGAACTATTTAAAAACACAGAGTAAAACTTGTAGCAGTGTCTATGTGGAAGATTCATTTTACCTCTTTTTATCCACCCACAAGCTGCACGCCTCGCACTAGACACCCATCTCAGACATGACTGAAGTCTTCAAGGCTCCTTCGCAATCAAAGGGCAGGGACAAGCCTCTCCGGCAGGTAATGTGTCTATGCTAACCTGGACACCCATTCTGGGATGAGAAAAATCACCTTCTAGCCATGTGTCCCTCTCCACCAGCTGCACAGTCAGCTCTGAGATGCTGCTTTCACCCAAACTGTCTGTTAGCTGGGTGACATGCTAAGATGAATATTGCTGGTGTGACTAAAGAGCCTAATTCTCGTTTTCAGCAGTGACTTAGGCACCCCTAGCCAGGCTGTTAGATTCATCAGGGACCTAAAAATACCAACAATGATTCGCAGGCCATTGTAGTAAGGGATGCCAGGCTGCAGCTCCTCTATCCAGGGCAAGATGTTGGTTCTTTGGGGCAGAGCTGTTGGTCTAATTTGGCTGAGCAACACAGGACTCACCATCTCCCAGGTATGGACTTTGAACACCACTGTGATACCAAGAACAGGAAAAAAAGGACAAGCCTGGCAGGTGCCAATGAAGACCTCGGTGTTGTGCATTTTGAATCACATCTTCCCTTCTCTGTATGCATCTGAGGAACTTCAGGCTTGGCAGGACCCTGCATCTCAGCCTGTCTCCTGTTCCTCATGCCTGCTCCAGCAGGAGTGCGGAGGGACTCCTCTCTCTGCCTTGCATCCTTCTAAGGAGAAGGAATTGGGCTAAATCCAAGCAAGTCATGGGGAAAGCTGACAGGGAGCTTTCATGATGTTCCTCATCCTCTGCGGGATGAACAGCGGTGTCCTTGGCGGAGATGAGCTGAAAATGCAGTGAAGGCGGAAAACCAGGCAACGGCCGCAGCGGTGCCTAACGCGAGCAGCAGCTCCTAATACCTGGCCTCGTTAGCATCAAAGACCACACGCTCTGAGGCAGATCATCTGCCTTTCGTTAGGTCCGGGATTATGCTGCGAGTGTCTCATTAGGTCTCCAGCGCTGCCAAACCAACCCGGTCGGCCCACTCGGAGCAGCAGCAAAAGTGTCCTCTCCATCCGCGTCATGGCTGCATGAGCCAGCGCGGCTGCATGAAATCCAAGGTGGCCTGACAGCAGTTTCCTCTGTCAGCAAAATCCCAAGGGGAAAAAGAAAAGGGAAAAGGAAATAAGAAAAAAAGCTGCAGGGGGAGTAAGCACAGCAACAAGCCGGATAATCAGCTGCAATTCAAAGCAGGGAGGATATCTGTTTATTGCCCTGATTTACCCACTGCATCTCAGAGCTTTCCGCTTTGCAACTCCAATCTGGATGCCTAGTGAGTAAATAAACACTCCCACAAACGAACTGCAAAAATCAGCCACCGCTAAAGATTCTTTTTTTCTGTGAGCTCTTTTCAGTCATCCCGGCAAAGCTGAAATTATCTTTATTAAGATCGTTGCCTCGCTGTAGACAACTTATTCTGCCGTCTGCAAAATGAAGAATGACCAAAGGAGCTGCATCTGCTCCACGCCGCATCTCTGCGCCAGGGTGGGAGCCCGACGAAGTCGCCACATGCTGAGAGCAAACCTTCCCCGCTGTGCAGCTGCCCAAAAAGGCTGACGACGTCCCTTCAGAGGCTGCTTTCTGCACTCCCCTGCTGCTCCCTTTCCACAACCCTCCAGTCCCAAAGGAAATATTAAGTGTGCAATGTTACAAACCAAAGAAAATCTCACTTTAAAGGCAACACATTCAGGAGAAGGAATAAAAATAACGACGGAGGGGCACAGCTAGGAGGTCAGCTTTCAAGGGCTGGCAGTTTGCTTGTTAATGCCGAACATTTCTGCCTCTCCATTGGAGCAAGGAGGGACGGAGCAGCCTGGAGGTCAGCGCTGAGTTGAGGAGCAACAGTCAGAGCACTTTATACTGGAGACAAGGCTTGGCAAAACCTAGCGAAAGCAAGATTTTTGTTGGACTTTGCAAACTATTTTTGTCGCTGTTGTTGCTGGGCATTTGGAGACAAAATAATAGAGGCTGGGGGGGAGAGGGACTGCTGTTACTTAACCCAAGGACCTGAGTCCTCTCCGAGGCTCGGAGGAATGGATGACCTGCAGATACTGCTTGTTGGCCCGTGCACTGTGTAACATACCGTCCACTGCTTCCCATTTCCTCTCTGCCTTTTGTTTGTTTATTTTTTTTAGACAGGCTCCCTAGGCTGCATTTTTGCTCTTTTTCTCCTGTTTCAAAGATTTTCACTCTGTTGGATCTTTTCTCTCTGCTCTGAAGAGCTATATTATGCTGAGAAGGAGCCAAACACGCACAAGCTGTCTGTGGTATCTGAGGCAAATGGGAAATCCTCCCACCTAGACCTGCTGTCTTTAGGTGTCTGCTCCTGGGACCTGGTGCCAGGCACTCGCTTATTCTGCATCCATTGTGTGGGCAGATCAGTTTGTACCACCCTTCCCAAATCCAAAGCAGGGTGGTTTAAACAGTTTGAAGGTCTGGTGTTTGTTTGCTGCCCTGATGGCCTAAGAGGAGGTGGATACCAAGTGGCTGCAGCCAGCATGAGCGTGGTGTCTCCTCCAGCTGCTCCAGCTGAAGCTGCACAAGGGCTGTGGGTGTTTGGCACTGCTCAAAAAGCCATCGTGTTTCACAATTGCAGATCAACGAGCTCCTTGTTTGCAGCTCCTCTGCAAGGATGAGCTGGGAATAGGTCGATCTGGTGGCATTGGTCTTTTTTTCTGCCTTTAAGCCTGAGGACACTGATTAGGAGCCAGCAATGCTGAACAGGGAGGCACTGAGCTCCTGCAAACCCTGTGTTAAAAATAAGGCAAACCAGAGCTGTTCTCACTACAATGTGCATCTACTGCTTCCAGACCATCTCCTCTGCTAGCTCAGTGCTCCCTGCAGGACCTGCTCATTATTAAACAGAAATGAATAACTAGTCCTTTTTTTTTCTTTCCTTTTTTAATCCATTGCACTAGCACAGTCTGGAGAACATTTTCTGCAGCTGCCTGCGTGTCATCCATCTATTTTCCTGAGGCCCTGGAAACAATGGGGTCTGGTGTTTGCTGTTGGAGGCCAGGGCACAGCTCTGCCATGCCACCTGTGCGGGGCAGTGGGACAGTCTCTCCTTCTCCCACCTGGCACTTGCATGGTGGCTCCAAAAAACGGAACCAGACAAGACAGGGATGAGAACCCCGCAGTGGGCAGGGAGAAGCCTTGCCAAGGGAAAGGTGACCCATGGGAAGCTCCTGCCTCTTGGGAAGCCGTGGTGAATGACTTGATGTTGGCCAGGGCTTAATGACACCCACCAGAGGCTGGTCTCCAAGGCTCAGATGGTCGACATGAATGAATCACCAGGGAGCCAATAAACGAGTCAATGCTGGGGAGAACGCCCTCGAGTAATTGATAACTGGAATCCTCCAGGTAACAGCTTGCACTGACAAGTAATAATCGCCTGGCCAAGAGAAAATTGCCGCAGTGCAGATCACTGTCAAAGATGTCTGCTGCATGTGATAGATACCACCGCTGCGTCTCTCTCTCCATCTTCTGCTTCACCAGCAGGGAGTGAATCTACTCTATTGGAAACCTCCCCACACCCCGCTCCGTTGGCTCCCCAATTACATCTACCACGACTAGATAATTTTAGAGATTGCTCCCCAGACGCTACCTACTCTGAGCTTTGCAAACAAAAGTAATGATCCTTGTTTTATTACGGGTCTGCTGAGCTCAGAGGCCTCAAAATGCCACCTTGCAAATATTAATTCATGATGCTTCATGTTTGCCTCTGGTGTCAAGGAAACATTCACAATCATTGTCAGCTAATCAGAAAAACAGAGGCCGTTCCTCACTATTGTTCTCATGAAAAGTGCTCAGAAAAAGTTGGGTAAAAGTTCATGTGCTCTATTCATTGCGAATGTTGTCTCTAATTTATTTTTAAGAAGCATAACCACTCACTCATGGTTTTGTGCCTGCTATAAATCAGCTCTGTTTGAAAACTAGACAAAAAGCCATCACATTGGTTTAGCCTCTGGGCTTTTATTTTGTTTATCCACAGGTCTAGATAAACCACCAACTGCAGCGAAGGTTAAACACAACAAACCGGAGCAAAGCCATTCACCTGTTTAAATTAATTTCCCCGTGAAGTCGGTCTGCGGCTCCCACAGCTGCAGGGCACTCCTGCGCAGTGACCTTCGGTGTGTACACTGCACCTGCCCCTCCAGCAAACACCCCGGGCAACCCCGACCCCAGCGACTTAACCCAAATTCAGAGGGCGAAGAGGCAATCTCTCCTTCAGCTGAAACATCTGGAATGCATCAAGCGGCCAGCAGTCCCCTGGCACTCTGAGCCCAAAGTGCTACACGCAGTTGTGTAGTTAGGACCCAGTTCTACCCAAGCACCTAAACCTGAGCTTAATTTTAAGTTAACTTTGTGCCAAGTATTGTGCTGAGCAGGGGTGGGTGCTGGTGTGCCCTGCTAATAGAAACCATCTGCGTGCAGGCAGAGAGAGCAGCGTGTGATTGAGGATGTTTCCAGCCCCTTGTCAATCATGCGTTCCCCTCTCTGCAAATGCCCCGGTGACAAAGCCGGCACCCAAAACACGCTTATCCTCCGCAGTGGCTTATTTATGGTGCTGAGGCTCTAAATTGGTGCTTGGTAAAACTCCTTTGCGAGGGAGTGCTGCCGATACTACAATACAGCCTAATCATTTACCAGTTCTCCCCTTCACACCATTATTCCTCGTCTAACAGCTCTGGCTCTTGACGCTGAATACTAATGTCAGGGGCTCATCAGTATGCTGGAGGGCTGCACGTGCGTCTCAGCCGCGCACAGATAGCGTGAAATCCATGAAGGGCATAATGAAGATTCACACGCAGCTCCGTAGTACCATCAGCATATTTCAGAGCCTCTTACCTATCACCGGTGTAAAGAGCTGGCCCCAGATGTCCCATGGATCGGGCCCTGCCGCACTCATCACCACAGGCACAGACAAGCCTGCTTTGTGAAATACAAGGGAGCTGCCCAGGATAACAAAAAGTCCTTTCCAGGCTGCATCTAGCTTACCTGTTTTTTTATGCAAGCCTTTCATTTACAGAGCCTCTGCTGTCACACTGAAAGCATGACCTTGAGCAAAAATGCTTTGCTCTTCTTAAGGGACCTAGCAAGCACAGAAAGCCATGCAGGAAGGCAGGAGATCAGTAGCCCTTTAGGGTGTGGGGTGGGATCCAAAGCAGGCAGAAACTGCCTGGTCTGAACTCCACTCACTCTTCCAAGAACAGCATTTGTCTGAATTTCATGGTTTTATCACTATATTTTCATTTCCTTGTGGCATCTCCCTGGGCAGGCAAAAGGGTCATGGTGTGGACGGGACAAAGCCCTGCAAGCGTCACCTTCGCCCAGGAGCCATGGGGCTGGTGAGCTGCTCCCCTCCGCTGCGTTCCTGGGTCTGTGTCCCTGAGTACTGACACAGCTTCTCTGATGCAAAAAGGGAGCTGATGTCTGCCAGACCCTGTCAGAGGGGTAGATCCTGACCACATGGAGAAGCTGTCAAAATCTAACCCAACCTGCCCACTCTTAACCAACAAGCGGTGAAGCTGGCCCGGGCTGGAGGGGCAGCCTCGGCTCTATACGGAAGGACACCTGTGAGTCCTGCCTTGTTAATCCTTAGGCAGATCCACCAGCCGTAACCCCACCCACCCCTGAGTCGTGTGCTTGCATGAGTCAGGGCTCATCGTCTCATAATGATTATATCACAGGAATAACGGAGAGGAGAGCAAAACCGCATGATCCCAGACACCGAGTGACCGCAGAGGGAAGGATGATTCCTACCCTAAAGCACTTACGGTACGGTTGGGTGAGAGAGAAAAGCTAGGGTAGACACAAAGAGGGAGAAGATGTACCTGAAGTCACCCAGCGAGGTAGTGGCAGCACTGAGAGTGGATCCAGACCCCAGCCCTGCGCTCAGCACCCTAGTGTCACCTCTCATTTCAGGGGCATTCGGAACAGGAATGACATGTAACACATGAGGCTAGTTAGCCATCCCCTTATTCTATCTCTCTGTATTAAGTGTCTGCTCCAGCATCAGGGCTCTCTCTTTTCATCCATCCATACAATATACCCACTGTTGTCCCCTCCGACTCCAGAGTCGCATGACCCAACCATGAAAAATGGTTTTGATTCATTTACATTAAAGACGTGGATATTTTAAGGGGCATAGAAGACCTTCTCTCGTGCTTGTTAAATGTCCACAGTGAAGCACACAGAGCATAAGCCACTGGGTCACGAAATGTAGCATTTCTTTCATTCTTATCTCCTTTCTCCAGCTTGCCAGAACACTGCAAGCCATCATATTGATACATAAGCAGCAAAATCTCTTTCCCAGAACGGATAAAAAATCACCTTTAAACAACATTGGCTTTTGCCAGCGAAACGCATGGCTTCAACTGCAGGAAGCACAACACAGGTTATTACAAATATTAAATACAGGCAACCAAAGGATAACAAGGAAAAGCAGCCACGAGCATCGCCTCGCTAATTTGTGGCCAGCTGTGTTGTGCCATGGGAAGCGGACATAGCTGGCATGTGAATGCACAGATCTGAGTTTTCCGGGCAAGCCGAATGGAAATCAAATAGGATAGAGAAAACAGGTTGTTCTGCTACCAGACCTCAGCCTCAGTTCCTCAATTAGCTTTCTGATGAAGCACTGCCTTTACTTTGAACCCACTCCTGCGGGAACCGGCACAGAGCTGATGTATCCTACATGCAGACTCCTCTCACGTGCTGGAAATGCCTATTTACAAGCAAGGTGGATCAGAGGAAGAAAATTACTGTCTCAGGCTCCCACTCCCAGCCCTGTCAGCATTCCTCTGCCTCCCATTCACTGTGCGAAGCCTCTGGCCTTGCTTTTTCTTGCATGATGCCTGAGCTTTGCTGCCACAAATGCTGTCTTGGGTGAGGGACCACTCCCCTCAAACCCACACATACATCCCACAGACCTCAGAGAAAACAGGCATCTGGTCTTGGAAGTCAATGGCAGGCACTAAAAAGACCTTCAGGAGGAGTGTCTGGCTGACAGCAGAACCAGCGGCTGCAGGAGGCACAGCAAATCACAGCAACGGAGGGACCTGTCCCCAGGCTGGGACATAAGAGACCTCAGGGGCCCATTATTGAGACCTAATAATATAATATCTAAGCACGAAGCAATTAGTCGTGTGTTCTGTCAGCCATCACGCACTGCAGTATATCTTTATAAATTAGCCTCTCTTTCCCCTTCTGTAAAGGAAGAGGAGGAGGAGGAGAGTCTGTAGCCCATTCCCACATCTTAGAGAAGAAATCCTTTATTATTAATCTGGTCATCCATCACGCTGCCTGCTCTGTAAGAAAGGCCCTCCTAGCACAGAAATCAATCCCTTCCTATGGAAAGGAAACAAACGTAATCGCCAGTAAGTATCGCTAGTCCTTCTTGGCTTTCGTGTCTGGGGCCCCGAACATCTTGGTATTCTTCATGGATTTTCAGTGCTGACCAGAAGTTGAACTCCCTGCAAGTGAGATTTCTGGAGGAAGCTGGGAGTGTCCCATCTGAAAGCTATAAAGAGCTCCATGAAAAACAACAGAAAACACTCATACGTCTGCAACAGATTTATTTGTTGGATTAAGGGAGTCTTCCCTAATGTTATATTTTATGTCCCGAACGCAGGAAAGTGTCCCCAGTCAGGATATCACTCAAGCACATGATTAATTTTAAAGCAGACGTGACAAATACATGATCTGTTGGCCAGCTCCAACCTGCACAATACATTCACCATGTGTCAGATTCTCCAGAACTTTATTTTCATTCCATAATCTTTTTTCTTGCATTCCTGACAGTGAAGACCAGCAGCCTGGTGCAACCAGTGCAGCAGCACCTGGCTGTGTGGGCAACCAGTGGGGATGATGCTGAGGGGCAAATACCACAGACACACCCCCACACCCCCCTCTACACATGGAAGTCAGAAGTCACCCTGCCCATCCCGCATGGTGAAGCTGGGTCAGAACTCTCCAGTTCCTACTTTGTCCCTCCAGTGGTTCCTCTGGATCTGCTCACCACGATCACCCCAGTCCAGGCACTGTGCTCACAGGGGAATTTGGCTGCAAATACTCCATCTGCAGCATAGCTCAAATGCCTTTCCTGCT
>NW_010415677.1:70640-77087 GCF_000710305.1 Buceros rhinoceros silvestris
AAAAAAAAAAAGAATTTAAACAGCTATCTAAAGAAAGAAAGGAGGAATGCAGAGAATGAATCCACCAACATCAAAACCCAGGAAGCTGCCTTTTAGCCACCGAGACGATCTCACTGATAGACTTGATTTTTCTCACCCCAGTCGGGAGTAATGTTTTCTTTCCTATTTTTTTTTTCCCCATTTGCTGAATGTGTTCATTCTACAGAGGGTTTTTTTTTTTTAAAAAAAAAAAGACAACAGACATTCATGGCTCCCAGCTGTCAAAAGCCACAAAATGCCTGAGGCTGTCTGTCTTCTTGCAAATGCTGAAGCCATTTTCCTGTAGCGTATGTTCCCGTTAATCAAGTTTCAGACGTCTCAGTCTACATCATTGCTCATAAGCCAATTGAGACACTTCAGGGTCAGTAATGTAATGCAGCATCGCTGAACCCGCCACGGCACTGTTGGGCACAAAAGTGTCAGCTGGGCTCCTCTCCCACTGCAGTCGGTAGGAGGGTTTTATTTTAATGTGGCTCAGTTCAAAGTCAGGATCAATGACTGAGGAGTAGGGGTCATATCTCTGAACATCATCATGAGAAATAAACACACTCCCAGACCCATCAAAACTAAATAGTTGATGTGGATTGACTTAACTCCATCCCAGCCAGACCTAAACCAATAGCATTTAATTTCCACTGACCCACCACGCCTGGCTGGTGACTGGTGGTGTCCCCCAGGCTCCTGTTGCTGAAGTCCAGGGAGCAAACAGGGTCCTGGGGTGTTGTTATGTCTGGGGAGCCAAGAGGGAGAACAACCCATTCACCATTTGCTGCTGGAAAAACGTATCCATGCCTGGGGTTCTCACTTCAAAAAGAAAGTTGAAAAGCTGCAAACGCTTCTGGGAAGAGCTCTAATCAAGGGGGAAAGCTGGTCTTGAGTGAGAGGTTAGAAAGTCAATCTGCTGGCCTAATGCAACAGGAAGTTCGAAGGTGCCGATGTTGAGGCCCATAAGTCTTGCAAGAAGGGCCATTTTCCAGTACTGGAGCTCTCCTGGCTGGCAGAGGCAGAATGACGTCATGTGGCTGCAGGTTTGGGCTGAAGACGTTCAAACTGGAGATCCAGAGCTACAGAAATCGAGCAGTAGCAATCACGAAGAAGTGGAACTGCCTCGCTGGGGCTGGGCAGAGGTGGTGCAGCTCTGGCATACGCTGCACCCGCAGAACCCTCTCAACTTGCTTGCGGCCACAGGGATCAAACAAGTTAAAACTGAGGCCAGAGAAAAGCAAGCAGTGACGTGACCTGCTGCTCACTGCCAGCTCAGCAACATCGCCCGTGGGCCCAAACCTGGCCAATATAGGCTGGAGCAATTGGATGTAATTGCCCCTTCTTGACATTCCCACCTCGAGGGAAGCCACAGAAGGTCCTCCCACATCTCTGGCAGCAGTGGAGGACCGGGCCCTCACCTGGGAGCTTGGCAGGCTGCTCACAAGGGTCCTCTCAACCAACGTGAAGGATTACCTTCACTCTGGTAACGAGATATTTTATGTCTTGCACTTTTGTCCTTGAAGTCAGGTGGAGAGTCAAGGCAGGATGGCTTCACCGTGAAGCATTTGTCACATGTCAGTATTCAATTGATGGCTGAAAATGTCCATCAGGCAGCCAACCGATGTGAGGGTCACCACAAGACAACAAGTGATGGCAGAGATAAGAAGCAGTCCTGCACGTGCTCCCTGGAGAAAAATGAGACCTTTCTCCATCTCATTTCATTCACAAAGATGCTTCTGCTTAGGAGGCTTGTATCTTATCTCATCATTCAGGTCATCTTCTAACTGCTGATAATTTTAATTTCAGCAGGCACTTAATGTGCTAATCAAAACTGATAGCTCTCAGCAGGATGGAAAATCCCTAGCATGGATGTGATTATTGAGCTGAAGAAAAGCGTCGGCATGGAAAGAGAAATAAACAACCAAACACATTTTTTGTGGGGATTATTTACCGCTCTCTTCACTCCACGTGCTAATTCACCCGCATTGGTCTGTTTTATACCCTGGGTTATCCAGGCACACATTATTTCATCTGCTGCATCCCAGAGTAGCAGGAGGGACATAGCACAGGTCAAAAGGTAATGGGAGCTCTGTTTCTTATGCCATTAACTACAGCTCTTCTGCTTCTCAGCAGTTGACAGACAGGCCGAAATGCCACATCTGCAAGCCCAGCGGGTGCTCACAAGGACTGCACACCTCTTCCCTTCAGGAGCAGGGCTTGACAGCAGGTGAGGGTGCAGATGTGGCCCAAACATTCAGGACAGGGCAGGAACCTTGGGCACAAATCTCCTTTCTCAGGTTCTCATGCCACCTCTGGGGATGGGGACCCAGCTGAGGAGGTGCCTTCAGCAAGGGATCCAGTTCCCCTATCCCATCTTGCTGCAGGCTCCTGTGGGTGGCCTCACAACTAGGGAGAAGAGAAATTTCTCCTCCCTTTCTCCTTCCTTCCCCTGACTCAGGCTCCTAAAATTCGGCCTCTTGGAGAGATCCGCATGATAATAAATCCTCACCTGCCTGGGTGATACATGGTTGTGTGATACAATCAGTCCTGGAGGGAGGCAATCACTGCCTGTCAAAATTAAACTGACAAACGCAGTGGGTGGGCAGGATGGAGAAACTCCAAGCAACAGTCCAAGCCTTTCTCCAGCCCCTTCATGTGCAGTGGTGCTCCCCAAGCAGGCCAGCGTTTGACAGAGGAGGAGGCTGCAGCAAAGCCTGCAACCAACTCACCCAAAACAAAGCATCCTCTTCTCAGTCCAGGAGAAGACTTCAGGATTGATCCCAAGGGTGGCATCTTTGCTCCCTTATAGCCTGGACCTGCAGCATCACCTCATCAGCAAAGTCTGGTCTCCAGGAGCTGCTGGATCACACAGTATAGTTCCGATAAGAGAAGCACTGGTAAAGTAGTAATTTTTCTCTTCCCCGATCCCAAGATAGCTCTTGCAGCAGTGATGTCTCTGCAGTGATTTCCTCCCCAGTATCACCAGGCCCTGTTGATAGCCAGACCACTGTGCCAAGGCAGCTCACCTCTGAAAGCCACACAGTAGCAAGGCAGTCAGGAGAAGGAGCATCCCGAAACCAGACAGAGTAGCAAGACACCCCGCAGCTGGTTCCACTTAGAAGATCCCCAGGCTCAGTGCAGAACCCACGGCATGTGTCTGTGCGAGGTCAAAGACTGGAGCAGCACAGCTTGAGCATTCAAGTGATCCAGGACATGAAAACACTGAGCAGACAGTATTGACCCAGGTGGCATCGACCTGGGTTGTTGTCTGTCCAGCAGCACAGAGTCCAGCAGCACCAACCAGCTCCTTACGATGGTAAACACGTGCAGGTATGAACCTGTCACTACAGCCAGCCAACCCCTTACACCCAGCACACGGCATCCCTGCCTGCTGCTGCTTGGCCTCAGGCCTGCTATGCAGCCATCCTTGGGAGGGCCACCAGCCCCCTCTGAGGTAGTTTTCATGGAGATATGCAGAGAAAAACAGCCAGTTCTGCAGCATTTTCTTCTTGCCTGTCTACCTGACAACTGCAAATTGGGAACTCGGTGCTCAGGCAGCGGTGCACAAGGACATCCATGGTATAAGCATGTTTTGAGATACTCGGCTGGCAACCTCTTTGTGGAAATACTACAATTCCTTATCAGCCTGGGTCCTCTCGTGTTTCATCTTTCAAAGAAATCAAATTAACCTGCTCCCCTTTGTACTTAGTACTTCTGATGCCGAAGACCATCATCTGAAAGACCTTTTATAGGCACAATAAATGCCATGGCAACTGCGAAGATATTTCCAAGAAATCCCAGCTGCAGCCTTTGGACTGCAAGTCCAGGAGACGTTTCCCACATTGTAATTTGTCTCTTTCAGTATCCTCTGTTTCTGGGGAAGTATTGACCGTTAAGCCTCCAGACTGAATTTCTGATTCGACCCCCTTGAAAGAGCAAGAACCCATCATTTTACTTTATCTGGAAATGTTTGTACAGAAACGCTGATCACTGTGATTAATTGTCACATCTGCAGGAGCATCCTGTTCAGGGGAAAATTAGACTCAGTTCTACACGGGTTATTTACGACCCAGCTGCTCCAGCCATTAAAATCACCCTGAATATCTGCTTTCCCCACCACAGTTTGAAGAAGCAGATTAGTCCCTGAAATCACGAGCTCGCGTGTTTTGCAGCTCGGTGCAGTTCATCGCAAAATAAAGGCCTTGTCTCGATATATAGGCTGTTAAGAGCACTTCTGCTGGAACGAGCCTTCCCTAGCAATGCTTCCACGCCACAAAGAGCCTCTTCTGGGCACTAAAGAAATCCATCAGAAGTGACCTTGGAATTCGTATGTTTATATCTGCGTAGCTGTGGAAACGCTGTGGGAGAGGGTTGGGTTTTGGTTTGTGAGGAAATAGAATATCTGTTATATTCTTCGATATTCCAAGGTGTCCTTCCCCTCCTGTTTCAAGCGAAAGGCTCTTGCCCAAGCTGGGGTTTTTTATAAACGCTCTCCCTGCCCCAGCAAAGAGCAATCCAGTGTTGAGAACATTCCTTGGCGTCCTCATGCCTAATTGCAACACTTCTTGCGTTCCCGGCTGGATGCAGTGACCAGCGGGTTGACTTGGCTTTGGAGGAGGCTGGGCTGACCCCCAGTCTTGCTGAATGCACGCTCCCGGTGGGGCGTCTGGGAGACACGCAAGGAGCCTGGCTGAGAGATGAATCACCTGTTGCTTGGGATGAAACAGATGCTCTTCTCTGCTGCTTGCAGGAGATACTGCCGAGACGGCTGCAGCCAGCAGAGAGCAGAGAGCACAGTGCAAAGCATCTGCTGAAGCACGTCTCTGGTTGGATCCTCATGCAAACAAGTGCCCCAAGACTATCCACAGGAAGAACCTATCTTAACTTTTTCATTTTCACTGCTTCTCTCTTCTCTCCTCACTACCCCTGCTCTTGTGCCCACCTCCTTTGCGCCACTGCTGGGAGGGCTCCCTGCTGCCTCCTTCTATCTGATTTCCTTGTGAACCTGCAGCCCAGCCTCAAAGGCGTGGAGCCTGAGATGCGCTCGCTGAGCTGTTCTGCCCAACAAGTCTCCATGATGCCGAACCACCATGAAGATCTCTTGCCAGCAGAGCAAGGCCATTCAGCAAATTTGTTTTCCCTCTCCTTCGAAGCCCATCGAGGAGAGTCAGGACCCCTGCAATGGGAGCAGACAGCGACTCCATCCTCCTGCCAACTCAAATATTCATTGGCATTTGAGTAACCTACCTCCTGACCCAGAAGAACCTCAAGCCAAACCTCTGCAGGGCAGTGATCACCTCACAGACACTCACGCCACAACCTCCTGACAAAACCCCATTGCAAACAGCCTGCCGCTTACGACACATCAAAATTTCTTTCCCAACTACCTGCCCAGCACCCCGCATGCCAGTCCCAGCCAGCACCTCAAGCACCATTGTCATGTTATTAACAGGCACAACCTATTAGTGCAACCTGGCCATTGCATCTTGCCGCACACACGAGCTCGCCTTTAATGATGTCTGTGTGCACGAGCTGTTATTCCCTGCAGCAACGCCAGTGAACCGAGTAACCCGGGGCAGTACAACGTGCTGGTCTGAGGTGGGGTTAAGTAGATGATGATAAACTATCACCACCATAATTGAAACCCACTCATGCAGCGCCAGATGTATTCAGCATCCTGCAAATAAAGGCTTCAGGCCGGCACTTAGTGACGTACGAGCCAAAGGGTATTCCTAGAACTAGCCTGAGCCTGGCATAAGGCTTGGGAAGGGAACTGCTCCTTGGGGCAGGACTACCCTCCGAGGAGCACGTGGAGCAGCACCAGAAAAGGGACACGGGACTGGTATTGTTCTCCACTGGTAATGCAGGAGCAGAGAGTCCCTGCGGAAAAAAACACCCAAGCAAGTTGTGAGGAGGAGAGGCTGGTCCATCAAAGGGGATTTTCCAGACCAGCTCTTGTAGCCACATCTCAGCCTCACCCACAAAGGACGCAGGCCCCAGGACTGGAGGCTTCCTGCTGCTCTTGTGTTCCTTAGGAGGAAAAGTGTTGTTAAGTGGTAGTTAGTGATCAGCTGGGAGGGAGGGGGCTGCCCAAAGAAAGGCTTTCCTGCCACGCAGGGGTGCAATCACGTTGAGGGCTCTGGATTCCTGTGACTGCCGCTTTGCGCAAGTCCCTCTGTGGTCAGATACCAGACCATGGTGCTCACCAGCAGCATTTATAGCCACATCCTTTGCACGTGGCTTCTGCCCCTTGTTGCAGCACCTGGTTTAGGTGGATGAAGATTGCTGATTACTGTAGAGCTGCTTCTTACACAGGACTGGAAAAACTGCCTGGTTTAACAGACACTAAAGCACTCTGATGGCTGTTTCTTTGGCCTTCCCTGTTGCAGGAAGCAAGGGGTGGGCAATGAGTGAACATCTGTA
>NW_010415677.1:77169-77989 GCF_000710305.1 Buceros rhinoceros silvestris
CAGGAATGAGCCTTCAGCCCAAATTTGATGAGGGTTTTTTCCCATTTTACTCTACTCAGGAAAGCATAAACATACGTAAGAAAGGAAAACCTGGATTTAGGTAGGATGCCATGGCAGGACCAGGCAAGGAAACCATACGTGGGAGATAGGTCACCCCAGGCAGACCTAGGCGAAAAGCACGGGCAGGGGAAGGAAATCAGGGCTGCCTGAGTGAAGACTCTGCTGATATTCCCCAACTTCACACTGCTTGGCTTGGCAAGTGTGTCATCTTGTACACAAGAGTCTCTGAAATGGAAAGTACAGGAGTTGTTTTGATGGGAGATGCTTAGAGCAAAACACCGGGGTGGGGATCAGGAGTCAGCCAAATCACATAAATCAGTGGGATTTCCAAGCCTGCTCTCAAGGCGTTTGGGGGTTCTTAGGTATCATTGCAGGTCTGAGACCCTCTTTGCTTCAGATCCCTTGCACAGTTTAAGGCCAGCAGTTATTTTCTCAATGAGTAATAAATTGATTAATTCTTGGAGGGAGCAGAGATAATAAGCTATTCATGTCTTTTGGTACGGGTACCTTCACGGACACTTAACATACACCCTCCTTTCTGCATTAAAAAAACACAAAACCAAAACTCTTCTGGAAAACCTCTTGCAGAGCCAGAAGACCAGCTCCCTAAACACTGCATCCCTTTGCAGTCATGCATTTCCTCCCCCTTCCCAGCTTCAGTTTGCAAACTATTTGAATGTTGATGGTTTTTAAATAGCTCCCAATGAGGATTTTACATACAGGGAATGGCAGAGCCAAAAAAAAAAAAAAAAAAAAAAAA
>NW_010415677.1:78016-80235 GCF_000710305.1 Buceros rhinoceros silvestris
AGGGGATTTTAAAAAAAGGGAATGGCAGAACCAAAAAAAAAAAAAAAAAAAGAAAGTCTGTGGGCTGGAGATTTATGTAAACACATATTCCCTGCAACAGCAAGTTCCTCGCTGCGTGTTGCTCCTTTTACATAAACACACCATCAGATAAAGGAATGTACGTGATTCATTCGCTGCCCTCTGATGTGGTGGAGCTCCTCAATGAAATGTTTAAACCACCCTGCTTAAAATCGGGCTCACAGGACTTACTGGCTGAGGTGGCTTGGCAAAAGGCAGGCTGGGTTTCTAGCAGACACAGAGTTGTGCAAAACAGAATGCTCCATGGGTGCTAAAAACCCTCTTGGGGGCTAGAAAAGAGGTTTTGTATAGCTGCCCAGAGCTGTCGGTGTGTGGGAACTAGGAAGTCATATTTATATCTGCTGGCCTGCTCTGGAAGCTGTTACAGACTCGACATTCAGTGCCAGTGGATGCTTTATCTTTTCCTGCCTGTGCTAGAAATATCGTGGGACCGCGATGATGGCAGACTGCTAGATAGCGCAATCGTTATTAGACCAAAATAGGCAGGTCCTGTCATTCAGTGGTGCTGCCGATGCCGCTACATTTTCAGCCGCACTTGCTGCTTCTTTCCAGGAAATGAGCTAAAGCTGGTCAAATTGCTAAGCATTTCTGGCGAGAGCTGTGGGCACATGTGATTCACGGAAGGCTGGGGTGAGCTCGCGTGGCTCTCTGAGACCTGCGATAAAACACACTGTGGTGGTGGAGATGCAGGACTCTCTGCAGGGAAGTCCAGGAGCCCCGTTCCTCAGAGGGGAAGCTAAAGCCCTGGTAGAGTTTCTTTCAGTCCCGTAAGAGGCTCAGAGTGAAGCTTCAGCCCTGTCTACAGATGCCACCCAGCTGACCCCACCGACTGTGATGCACCAAGAATTGCTGCTACACCCAGAAGAGTTTGCCCTTCAAATCCCCAGCCTCTATCTCCTTGACACAGTGGTTATTCCTATGAAACAGGGAAGCTTTCAAGCTGGAGCCCAGAATCCTGTTTTGCCCCCCAGGCCCGTGCAGAAAATGTGGGCAAATGTCCAGTTCTCCCTTCATACCACCAGCAGCCCCATTACGGGTGCATGAGACAGCTCATCTCACACTGAGATCTCGCTCTCCGTTAGTCCTCCAAGTGATAAAACACCAGGGTAGGACCTGTGCAGAGAAAGGAAAGGTTGGCCTCTGGTCTCTCCTTGGTAAAACTACTCCCTGCTCCCTAAAACCCAGCACAGATCTTCTGGCCACAGGGAGCCTCTGGCACTAAGTGAGCCCTCACCCTCCGCCTG
Source organism: Buceros rhinoceros silvestris (assembly GCF_000710305.1). Classification (NCBI taxonomy): domain Eukaryota; kingdom Metazoa; phylum Chordata; class Aves; order Bucerotiformes; family Bucerotidae; genus Buceros; species Buceros rhinoceros. Next base: position 79,339 of record NW_010415677.1, read on the forward strand.
TATTTTGGACCAACTGGGTGAAGGTAACCTCCAAGCACAGGTTTGAGGACTTTTGTGGGGTTGGTGGGCAAGTTTGCTCCAGAGAGCAGGCTGAGGTTGTACATGAGGTGGATGAACCTTCTCACCTTCCTCTGAGCATGGAGGATCATACCCCTTGACAAGGGGCAGCGCATCCTTGGTCAGCACTCCAAGCAAAGACAGGGAGGGGGTAAGTAGCGGAGCAAAACTGTGCTCTTCAGAAACCACCAAACACACAGGACAAGGGACTTGAAAACCAGATACTTCGGGAGAAAATTTTGGAAGCAGTGTTTAGATGATCCTGACTTCTGGCACTGCCTCCACAGGCCAGCTGCTGCGAGCTCCCTCTCCTTTCATATGGGACAAATTATTTCCAGCTACTCCCCAGGGACCAGAGAGAGGAAATTCCCCTGTTCGAACACAACAGTCCCTGGGTTGTACAGGGTGTCCCGCAACCTTGGAATTTCCCTGCAGAAGCCTGCCCCCATTTTGCTCCTGACCACAAAGCATTTGCTTTGCATTTAGCAGGAACAACCAGTTTAGTGTTTGAATGAATGATCGGTGTTAATTAGAAGCGTTCAAAATTAAAATAAAGGTCAAAAGAGGGTAGGCATTATCAAAGCGCCTTGTTTGCTCAAAGGAAACATTAATGACACTTGTTCAGTGCTTCTAGATAAACTTGTTCAGGCACTAAGTTAATGAAGAAATAAATCCTCCTCTCCACCAGTCACTGCTCCTCAAACACAAACCACATGTCTTTCATCTCAAGGTGTGCCCTGCCTATCTCTCGTCTCTCCTCACTGTTTCATTTCTCCTCATTTCAAGATGCCAGCTCCTTTCCCTTGAGTGGCTGGAAGATGGGCCCACCGCCACCCATGG
>NW_010415677.1:80248-95627 GCF_000710305.1 Buceros rhinoceros silvestris
GTTCCATTTCTCCTCATTTCAAGATGCCAGCGCCTTTCCCTTGAGTGGCTGAAAGATGGGCCCACCGCCACCATTGGACTTGGACTGACAGCTTCCTGCCACAGAGGTGTCACTTCAGAGCCTTCTCCAAAGGCACCTCGCTGCCCTCTTCCAACTCTCCTTTACCATGAAGGAACACACAAGGGGATGTCACAGGGATTGGGAATACAGAGCAGGTGCTTTTAGGACCTCAGTCTTCTCTAGCTGGTCCAGACGAGCAAGAGCTCCTCCGCTTCCACCCTAACCCGACCTGATGCTCATGGTTTTGCACCTGTCTGGGTAGATGCACCACCAGATGTCAAGCTCCCTCGGGCAGGAACACCTTCCTGCCCCGTGTCTGTGCAGCACCTGGTGCTGTGGGGCCTGGCTGAGGCTCCCGGCCATGCAGGACGAGTAGGTCCAGACCCTTCCCAGCTGCCTGCGTGTGCTTTGCTGGCACAGAACAAGCCAGAAGCAAGTTCACCAAACCGCTCACCTGAGAGCTGGGTCACCTTCTGCAGGTGCTTTGCTCCATCGACAACAGAGGGAGCCCAAGGATGCCTGTGCTCCAGAGTCGGGCACCTCAGGCAGGTTTAGGATGGGATGAACCAGGACTAAACAAATATTAATACCTTCAGAAGCTGCATTGGAGTATATTTATATATACACAGAGAGAAAGAGGGAGGAAAAGTGCCCCCACACTCTTTGTCTTCCCTGTGACCCCCAAAATGCCACAAATCACTTTCATCAGGAAAGCAAGATGCAGCAAGACTTGCCTCTTGCCCCGGCTTCCGCGCTGCCACAATCACACCCTGCCCTGCCATGGGCAGCACAGCGAGCAGGCTGGGGAGCCCAGCGGGAGGAATCCGGGTGCCAGAGACGGCGGATTTTAGGCCGCGCCAAGAGCGCAGCGCTCCAGCTCCCGCTGCTAAAACCGCTGAAGCTCGAGGAAGATGATATTTCCATCTTTTGGAAACTAAATACTGGGAACACGCCTACACAGTCTTTGTCATAATCTCCTGAATTCAGTTAGAGGTAAAGGACAGGCAGAGGTCAAGCTTTTCCTGGCTTCATAGAAATGCTATCAAAATTTAACCTCTTCCCTGCTGGCAGCACACGGCTGTCCTGTTCCCAACAGAGAGCCACAGCATCCACGTGCACGATGAACACATGCTTGCCTTTGCAGCAGCGTCATCTTCCTTCTCTCCCTTCCCTGCAATCACAGGAAAGCAACAGACAGCAACATTTCTGACACCGGCAAGGATGAGCAGACTCGGCTGCATGACAACTGTCTGTGGAGAGATGCAATCTTGCATCCCGCATCCCATTCAGCTGCAGACACCCGGCAGAAGAGCTCTGCTGTGCCATGAGCACACGCGACAGCCTGACGCTGCTTCACCCCATCTCACGCACTAGAGGAGAAGAGGCATGAAAGATGGGCTTCCAGGGGACCAGATGGGCACCTGTCAGCAGCCATACATCAAGAGATCAGCGCAAGGGAGAAAAATAATCACCTTCTGCAAGATTTTCAAACACAGGATTCTCAGATGCTGTGTGAAAAAAAACCAAATTGGCTGCTGTCCCCTTTTTTCTGAGAGAGTAGGAGTGAAACAGTCCAGGAGCCCACACTTGTCGCAGCACCCCTCACCATTTTGTAAAAGCAGCGAAGAAGGGGCCATTTCTCGGAGTTATTTTCCTCTGGCATTTCAGGGGTGGGCAGCTGCGTGGCTGTAGATGGCCAACCTGCAGAGCAGGAGCAGCAAAGTGGTGTGAAGCTGAACGCTGCAGCTCAGCACCATCACTTTCCTGAAAGGTCAGGAGTTAATTCTGATCTATGGGTCAGTGGCCATAAGGATCTCAAGCTCTAGAAATTGTTAGTGGACTCTACATGTGACACATTAGACAGCGATGGAGTGAAGATGCCCGAGTAACTTTATCTTGCCTCGCAGATCTCTGTGTCAAGGCTGTTTGCTCCAGTCCAGCTGTCTCAGAGCTCAGGAGCCACACGGCTGGGAGGACTTCAGAGAGAGAGATCAAATTCAGAGGCAGCAAAGTATGCGGTTGTTTGCTTTCCACATCCCTGCTCAACTTTTGGCCACCACTTTCGTAATGAATTTCTCGGAGGTTCTCAGCACTGCTTGCTTGTTTGCAGACTGCACTTCCAGCTACAAAAATAGCACAGACACTAAAACGATCTTCAGGAATCAGATAAGAGCTCCTCCCAGGAGGAAGAAAAAGATTTCTTTCTTCTATTTTCTTTTTTTGTTCTCTGTGTTTAAGAAGGCTGATGTGTTATAATTATAGATTGTGATTTCCATCCTAAAGTGCTTCGTGAGAGCTCCACCAGCACCTCTGCGCAGAGCTGGCAGCAAGCACTGCTGGGACGAGCTGTTCAGCCTCACAGAGAGGTGCAGCCCACCCCGGCTGCTCACTCAAACTGCGCTAGTACCTGCACAAGGTAACTGCAATAAGCCTTCTGGTGTAGAAATAGCCAAAGACAGCAGACAATGCTGTTTTCTGACATTACTTCCTCCTAAAATGCAACTTGGGGAGGAAAATGCATAGCTAAAAGCTCGGTCACATCACAGGTTTCTGTGGTCTTGGGCAAGTCACTTTTGCCATTCAGTTTTTCCAATGAAAGCCTTAGGGAGCCTCTCACATCCCCCCCAGTTTCCAGCTGGCCACCTCACTTCCTCCCTCCTGCGGGTTTGATGCTCACCAGACTTTCCCCAGCCAGCTCAGCTCATTAACTTGGGAGGAGTGCCTGGGCCCTTGCTGGGTTGGTGTTCTCTCATCCTCGTGAGTTATATCAGCTCTCAGAGGGGTCCCACCAGTCCTGGAGCTGGGGTGAGACCAGCCCTGAGAAAATGAAGATGGAAGAGGGGAGGGAAGGGAATGTGGGACTTGCAGTGGTCCTCTGCCCACTCGCTGCTTTTCATGAAAACACACTTGAAACCTTTCTGTTCTCTAAAATAAGAGCTTTATAACTCCCTTATCTGCATATAGCTACTGATAAGCATATGATATATGTCCAGTCACACGGTGAACTCCCTGCCCCTTCCTCATATGTGTGCGCACAGAAACGGATACCCACAAGCCCCCCAAAAAGAGCCTTTAAATGCTACATAAACACAAGCAAATAAACACAATACATCAAATGGGGCCATAAGGGACCTCTGAGTGGTCTCCTAGTTCATCCCCCAAGGCAGGGTCAAATTACAGCTTATTGCCCAACCCAGTGCTAAAAATACCCATTGGCTGAAATTCCAGCCTTCCTGGGCAACTGCTTCCTGCTACTCTCTCCTTTTCACCCTTCAAAGCTTTTCCTGGACTTAGATGTCCCTCACTGCAGCTTAAGCCCAGACGCTTTCCTGTCCCCGGCAGACACAGGGAACAGTTCATTCCCATCCCACTCCCAGCGCACATCTGGAGACGGTTACGTCTCCCACTCGGGCCCTGCTACGTTTGTGTCTCCTTTCTAGACAAACAGTGGCAAGTCTGTTCAGGAAAAAACAAAGAGTGAGTGGTTGGCCATAATGCACAAAGCAGAGCTGGTGGTGGTGCTGGGAGGAGCGGTTGATATGGCTCATTTGTTGGTGGGAGCAAAAAAATAGGGCAGGTCTCAGCAGGGGCACCGGGGCCAGGCACTATCAGACTCCAGAGATATTTTGCAGCATGACTTGTCTGCTGCTAACAGCTCCAGCACCCCATTCCCACCTCCGGCCTGGCACACGTTTGCAAGCCTCTGTTGTGCAGCATTTTTCCATTTTTAATGCTCCCTCGAAGATTTTTCTTGCAGGTGGTCGGAAAGAGAGACATAGCTGTTAGAACAGACAGAGCGTATACTGGACCAAAACCACATGCTCCAGCATCAGCCTGCAGACGTAAATGGTCTGAATACAGCCTTGTTTCATCATTTGTTGTGGTCTTCACCCAATGCTCCCCCTTCAGTGTGGAGCATAGCCTCTGCATACGACAGCACCTTGCAACATGACTCATCTCCAGTAAGCAAAGCCCATTTTCCACCCACGGAGCTGCAGCTCCTCTCCTGGAGGTCACTGCCACAGCTGTGGACAGCAACCCACCTCCACCCTGCTGCTGCTGCACCCACTGGACTAAAGGGACCCACCAGCCGTTTGCACCGACGCACCAACACTGCATGGGAGACCCTTGATGGGAGAGCCCGTGCTGCCACCCCTCACTGCATCTCCTCTCACAGAGCCCTTAAAATGCAAGGGAAGAACAAAAGCATGCAAGAAGCTGCATAGCAGGAAGGAGAAGACACAATAATTCCTGGACATAGCACACTGTTACCCTCTTTTCCCTTCAACACCAGCCAAGGCTTGTTGAGCCTCAGCTGTAAAGCTGCAATCACCAACATGTGAGATTTTTTTCGAGTCCTAACTGCAAGGAAAAACACCATCTACTGCGAAACCACAGTTCAGCCTGCCTGTCGCTTAGAGAAACTCCACAGGAGTTTCACCCAGCTCAGAGCTGATGAAATCACATCTAAAGGTGTCAGGGCCTCAGGTCAGCCTCGACACTCTTCTGGGAGCATCCCAAATCCTCTTCCTTCCCCCAGCCTCAGAGACGCTGCTCTGCATTTTTGCCTTACTGTTTTTCTTGGCGGCTCTTTTCTTTCAAGTCAAGCTACGGCTGTGCTGCTTTTAGGTACTTGAATTCATATTCTTGATTCATTTCTTCCCTAATCACTTGGGATACTGCGTTTTACAAAAGGGAGTGTAATTAATCTTCCACGTTTGTGCACGTGTGATGAAAAAGATGTGATCTGTGACAATTTAATGCCCTAGCTAGCTGCTAGACAATGGAAATTACTGAGTTATACCCAAAAAAAGCCACACCCAGGCTCACGAAGACTGCAGAAGCTGACAAGCCTCTTTTTAAACAGAAACAGTGTTTGAGGGTTTGTCGTTGTTGTTGTTTAAAACTTGGCCCCGAAAATTGGTTGCAAAAGAGCAAAGCTGGCAACTTAGGCAGTGGTTTGATGAGTTCCAGAAGCTGTTGAATTTCTCACAAGATTATCAGTGATCCGGGAGACCCACCGAGCATTTCAAATGGTGATTGCTGTTAACGTGCTCCTGCTCCCCTCCAACACACATTCCTCCCAACCTCGGTGGCGGCCGGACAGCCAGCATTGCTGGCAGACAGCTCCATCCCATCTCAATCACTCTCTCAGATGTTAACAACCCTGCAATGGCCAGCGTCGATATTGGCTGCCCATAACAAAGCTGTTAGAGTGACATTTTGGTAGGAAATGGTGGGAAAGCTGCAGTCATCAGACGGAGTTATAAAAGGTTAATGAAGATGAAAGGACAGAAAATAGAGGAAAAGCCCAGGCAGCCAGAGAGCTTTTGGCAAGATTTGCAAAGCTGCTGCCCAGCCACACACTCACACATTTCCTGCATTTCCCAATCGAGCTGCTCATTTCCAGTAGCCTCAGCAAATCCGTATTGCTGGGAGAAACGCTGAGCTACTGTGTGGCCGGTAGCGTTTGTAATAATGCCTCTTGTCCATTCTTGAGCAAAATGGTCAAGTTCCCAAAAGGAATTTGTGAAGACAGTTCTTTTCATCTCGATACAAAGTCCCAAGTGCTCCAGCTCAGCCTGGAAACACGTAATTGAAGTATTATTAATGTGTCGCTCACCTAGAGCAGGTCGCTTTCAAAGTCACCCCAGTATTTTTGGAAGGAAACTTTTTCACTCAGCATTATCAGAGAGCTGCTAGAACAAGCAATCCTCTGGGACAGCTGGGAAGGCCAGAACAGTGCCAGGCACTTCAGAGCAGAAGGGAAGAAACTTCTTCATTTCTTTCCGTCCTCATCACGGGACGATTCCAGACAGTACACTCGTACTGTAATATATCCACTTTTCACACTATGGGACTCCACTCATTCCCCTTAGAAAACTATTTAATGCCTTAATGAACGTCCCCATCACTTTTTCTTTTTTCTACCACACCACCGTTTTCTTCATTGTATCTGTCACCACCTAAAATAACCCTCCTTCCTCCACAGCACGTCAGGCCTTCAAATGACCGCAGGCTCTTACCTAACCTCTCTCCTCCTCCTCAGCCGATGTCGAGACTGGTGCTTAGCTAAGCTATGCACATAGCTCGCTGTCAGCATCACCACATAAATCAGTCTCTCCAGCTCCAGCACGCTGCTGGTGCTATTGTCTGAATTCCTGCCACTCGTCACCACGGTTCCACTGGTGGGTGCCAAGAAGGGGGCATGGACCCGCTCGACGGAGTGGGTAAGATTAGCTCAGCAGAGAAGGACTTGCAGCTCATGTTCTCCCCAGCACAAGACATCTGCAGGTACCACCCAGCCCATCACATGGTTTTGCTGCTGTCTCCTAGAATTCATCCTTTGTATGGTCTTCCACCAAAATTTCTCCATGCTTTTTCCAACTTCCCTATCTCATTAAAGAGAAGGTTATTTCTAGCCATGTTATTTAGCTGAAGTTATTTACCAAAGCAAGCCTTGATCTCCTCTGTTGCTCATTTCTCTCAGTTCCTCCCAGTTCCACAGTGACTACAGGTTCGAGTACGCTGCATTTAGCACTGAAATTATTAATGAAGGTACCATGATCGGCCAGATTTACCACCGTCACTGTCTGTAACCCCAAAGACACCTCCTTCCTCCCAGCCACGTGTCCTGCTGCAATTGAGGCTGTCAAGGGTATGTGTAGGCAGACAGATTTACTCACTTCTAACTCAGTCTCAATACAGCTTGTCCTGTGGGGAACTGGGGCAAAGGCTGATCCTTTCCCATTTCCCATGACAACACGGCGGTGTGGCCACGGTCACGGTGCACAAGACTGGCCACCCCAGTCGCAATGCTGGCCATCCTGGATACTGCCCAGCCCGGGCAGCAGAGACACGGTGCGTGGCAATACCCGTGAGTGACAGCAGTGTCAGACTCTCCAGTGTCAGGATTTTTGTGGCCGTGACAAACTTTGAGCTGGCTTTCAATTTATGCGAGCTGCTGATTCCGTGCCGCTTTGAACTGCCTGCGTGAGTAAAGCACCCTGACAAGCTAAAGCTCATGGGGATTGCAGTCAGTCATACTACAGCCCATGACAGATTTAATTGCAGATTAGAAATTCTGTAGCAGAAATGTTACAGGAGACTCGAGATCCTAATTGTTTCCTGTGTAAGGTAGGAGCTTAATTTTATTTTTAAACTCCCAAGTGCTGACAGCCAATATTTTGGTGTGAAAAATCTAAAGAAGCAACTTCTACCTCACTGTGAACAGGTAACAACTTCCAGAGTTTAATCTTACACCTTAATTTGTTCTTAATATTCGGATTGTGGCAGCAGCCAGGAGACATTATCAAGCTAAGTGCTCCTTTGTGTCAATACACAGCAGTAGAAAAATTCCCCGCCCAGACGAGCTGTGATTGTTGTATCTGCTGGAAGAAAGCCATGCTCTCTCTTGTGCCATACTAATGCACTTTCAGCCACGGCACTGATTAGGATTCCCGCTTTGGATTTGCTCAGATCTAACTCGGTTGGGTTTTTAATCTCTGGGATAAGCTGTGGATAGAGAATTAGCCATTTAGATATAAAAGCATCGCTGGAAACAGTTTGCCAGCACCCGCCGCAAATGACTTCAGTGTCTGATCTGGCGAGAGACTGCTAGATAATGAGGTGATAATCAGAGGTGTGGGGCAGAGGGGGGATCTTGCTTTTCGAGAAGCACCAGACATCTTTGCCTGATTCTGTCTCCATTAGCACAGGAATTAAAAGAGTGCTGAAGACCCTACCCTAAGAGTGAAAAAAAGCACCCTCCACTCCTCTCAGATTTGCAAGGATGCTGGACGGGGGAATTACGGAGTCACCGCTGGCAAGCCGAGGCACAGGGGACGTTCCTCGGGTGGTTGGACCCTCGCGGCTCTCCTGTGCTGTACTTCGATACAGCTGCCTAATGAAGGCTGGCAGGCCATGCGTCCTTCCCATTTCGGCGAGGGTGACAAGCAGCATCGCACCGGTGAGAGACACCGGCTCTAGGTTTAATCCGACTGCTTTTCCCATCCGAGCCCTGCAGTGTCTGCCCAGGGGAGATCTCTCCGACATGCTCTCATCTTGCAAACTGCAAGGAGGTCGGGTGTGCTTCTTCCAGAAGGCTTCTTTCTCCAAAGCTGTTATTCTTCCCCTGTCCTAAAAACGTCTGACTTAGCCATCTCCCTCCAATTGCCCATCACAGAGCGGCAAAGCCTCCTGAGGCTGAGCAGGACGCGGGAATGACTCAGCACTGTGATGGACACATCACCTGAGCACCACACACTGCTGGGACCCTGTTGCCACACACTTATCACCCCATTTTCTCTAGGGCTGACCTCAAATTGGGCAGCAGTGCAGACACACAGACCGCAGCCTAAGGATCTCAGATCCAGGAGCACTGGCCGCATTCTGCCTGAAATCAATGTGCTCTCTAATTCTCATGGATGTCAGAAAGATTTATCCGGAGAGATCTTATTTTACATCCTGTGTCTTCTGTGTATCTGCTCTTTCAGCGCTCTGTGCTCACCATACTGCACCCTCTCCAAACCCACGCTGGGGGGCTATAAATTATAACAAGCTGCAGTGCCTTCAGCTATGGACCTGTCCATCATCTGTGCCTGGCATTAACCCTGTGAAACTTGGTCACCCAGATCTACATTTCCCAAGCTTTGAATCCTCATCCATTGCTAAAGCTCCTCAGACAGCTGAACAATGAAGGGCGTACAGCAGCCGGCGTTTCTAAAGAAAACTTGATGGCTTTCTGACACCCGACACATGCAATTCCCAACAGAGTTAATTGAAGCTAATTCCTCAAAGGCTGAGATGAGAATATCCCCATAAATTACGTTCCTGCTTCATTCCAGACAAGGACGGCACGAATGCATTACACGCAATCCCCCAATTTACAGTCTTAAAACCGGCAAGTCAATCACGGAGACAGCATAAAGTCACTTGAAAGCTAAAACTCATTTTCTGCCTCCCTCCATCTGTACTGTAACCTGAAAGGTTGATTTCTGAGGGCATCCTTCATATTTCCATGCACAGCAGGACCCATTCAGCCGGAGAAGAGCCTTCTCCATGGATGCGACATGTGTTTGGTACAGCAGAGCCCCTGCTTGGAGGGTTTTGCTGGGCTGCAGGTTTTCAAGGCCATTATTGAGGCAGCTTTCAAAGATGTCTCCAGAGACCTTTGAGATTCCAAGAGAAAAAACAACATAGGACCGCGGGCACTGTGGCTCTGCTGACGTCGCCAAAGGCCAGGGCTGGTTATTGGAGAGGGCACACACACACAGAGACACGCACGCACAAAACCTAACCTATAGCACTGCTACTGCCAATCTGTTCTCATTAACAGAGAGTTATTTTTAAATCCTGTGTTTTTTGGACATGGTCCTAACAACAAGTTATTTTTAAATGGCAGTTTAAAGAGATAAGCACATTTTCCGTGCCGTTCATGTCACTCTTTCAGGGACTGAAATATCGCCCAATTGTTCTGTAGGAATTATGCAAATTAAAGCCAGATTCAAAAAAAACTGCCCAGCTTCTCTGCGGTTCAAAATCAGAAGGACTGAAAACACGTTTCTGGGAACTTTTGCTGCCTTGCAGAATCTCTGGAGATGTAAAGGTTGGCAATGGTTTGAGCTGTGAACTATAGCTAGTTAGTTACTCGTTGCAAGATGCATGACTGCTTCACACCGGATGCCAGGAAAATAAATACCCACGTGAAGGAAAGGTGAAAAGCTTAGCCCAGGTCAAATAGACAAGCTGTGACAGAACCACACCATGGTTTAACACCAAAACTATGCTATAACCTGATACAGACTAAAGAATAAGACTTCAGCATCATAAGCCACACCATAAATGATCCATGGGGCAGCTCTACTACCTCATTTCTTCATTTTTGAGGTATCTTAGGCATGCAGTATTTGGCAATTATTGCTTGCACCAAGTTCAAGCTCAGCTACGGTGAATCTGCAATAATTTTCACTGGAATCCATGGACTTTAAGGGCCCAGGGAGACCTTAACAACTGTCTTGCTGACCTTCTGCACATCATACGACAGTTTCTGCCTCAAGCTCATACCTCCTGACTGAGCTATGACCCACCCTCAGGGAAACACGCAGACTCAACATAAAGACGTAGAAGATGGAAAATCCAACGTGTCCTTGAATCGCTGTTCCAAGGTTAGCTGCCTTCCTTGCTCCGAGTCCTCCAGCTCTAATTACGCTGACTCTCATTTCCATTGTAACCTTTTTTGCTAGAAAGAAGCATCACCTCCTATTAGAAATTTCTCCCATGCACAGGTACTCCAAACCCACAATCAAATCATCTCCTAACCTCTTTGATTGACTAAACCAGGGGGTTACCCTGTAATAATATATTCACCACTGGCTGCATCGTAGGTCTGTACCTGCAGTGATGTTGCCGCTCCCTAATGAGTAGCAGTTGCCACAGGTCAACTGAGGCTCAGCAAATGCCCACACAAACGCCCTTCGCCCAGAGCTAACACAAGATCATCTTTATAACACAGCTCAAAAACAGCAATAAACTCATATAGATTGTTTTCCTTTTGTCTGATTGCTTTGGAGAGAACAATTCATGAATGAAATGCTCGATTCAGGAAGTGTTAAATGCATTGACACAGCATCCCAAGTGCACGTAAATAAAATAATATTTACCTATAAGAAAATACAATGGTGACTTAAACACAGGTTTTAAACATTAAATCGTAATAATTGCGTTACCAGTTCAAAATCACAGAAAAGAATCTACTTTAGGGAAACCCATTTTCATTTCTACAAGTGAAAGGTTGGGAAAATACTGTTCATCAATGATACATGAGCAATATAATGTTCTGGTCCTTTATTCTACCCAAGAGATAATATTAATCCTTTTGATTTATTCACAGCACCTTAACTAATACTGTAACAAATGGTATTGACAATTGAACGCGCTTCTGTAAGAAATTCATTGTGTTCGCAGCACCTACAGTAAGAAATGCCTTCACGCTCCTGACAGGAGATCTAAATAAAATTAAAGAGCGGAGAACAAAGGCTGTAGAAAAATGAGATAGGCATGGCTGACTAGGAAATGTGACTTGCTTAGACGGGGGTAAATTTTGTATACGTCTAAGGCAGTATATTGCCCATAAAAATGTTGGGTGCGTTTTTCAGTTAAACACACGAATCTTCAGTTCTTTGCTTCCCAACGTGGAGATGGCTGAGCCACTGACCACCATACAGCACTGGCTTTGAAAAAGTTGGCAAAAACCTGCATCAATTTAATGTTATTTAAATACAGAGCAGTTCAAAGATATTATCCCAGCGACTTACTGATGGCTCAATGGCTGCCACAATGTGTGCAAGGCTTCAAGTGATGAAACTGCAGTTCCTGCCTTGTCTCTCCTTTTAAAAAGGGTTTCAGAGGTTACTGTTATCACTGGCTCATCAGTGCTCAAAGGAAATACTTTCAGAAGCAGAACTAGAAATGTCTCCTCTTGTATTACCAGTATGTAATTAGGGGGAAGCTGCATTCCTTTCAGCTGTGCACACAAAGTCACACAAAGCGTTTTCTAGAAATGGACTTAACTAGGGTCAGACAGCAATAATCAGCTATAACTCACTCAAGAGCATTCAAAGGAATTAATACCGATTACAGGTTATGAGCTAATTTAGTCATTCTTCTGAAAAAATAGCTCCCCTCGCTCCTGCTAAAAGCAGAGCACCTGGCACAACAGAGCGCTGCCAGCCTGCCACAAAGAGCCGTCTGTTACACCCCTGCGGTGCGCGTGCCGCAAATCCACAGAATCAGCAATAGCTCGCGATGCGGCACCAGCCCACAACCAAATTCGTGCCGTTGAAATACCGACCTATGATTATTCCCAGGCAACAGTAGCAAAAGCCAGCCTAAGGTTTGATTACTGAAAGAATATAATGTTATACAATTGCACGGCCATAATTATAATGGTCCTGAACTGCCGGGGCTATGGCAACGTCCCCCCAAGCTGCGTGCTTTAGGAAGAAGGAAAACATAGACTAGGACTGAAAAAATGACAAATGAAACCCTCTCCTGCTTGGGAAGTGCAGGGGAGGAAGAGGTGCTGGAGCTCTGCATACAGACACCTCACACTTGGTCCAGCACACACACGCCGGCAGCTCAGCGAGCGTCATCAGCAGGGTAAATTGTCAGCTTTAATGATTTTGAAGTGTCTCCCAGGCAAACTACCTCCTAAAGAAACAACGTTCGCTCTCGGCTAAACTCACAGTCCCACACAATGGGACCACCAGCAGCTACAGCACAACCGAAACCCATAGCGGGGGCTTGGCTTTTTAAAGGGGTTTGTTCAGTCGTCTTTCAACAAGCACTGAGCAATTTGCATTTGTGCCCTGCTATTTATTAAACCTGGTCCAGGAAGGAGGAGGATCCAATGCTGGCATCAAATTATTCCCCCTAGAAATGGTTGTTTTTACCCGTCATGAAAACAGAGAGTTCCCAGTGACGAGGGCATAGCTCGAGCCAGAGTAATCCCTCTGAAATCTCCCTGCCAGGTGATGAAAGAACAGGAGTTTTCCTGAGACAAAGGGGGATTCCCAGCACAGTCATCATCTCTCTGCTCCGAGGAACATTTTTAGTCTGAGAGGAGAGGAATGGCTCAGCACAAACAGCGAGACACGGAGATATTGGTTCTCAGCACAACATCACATTATCTGGAAAACTTGCTGAAAGGTCCTGTTACAGAAAATGTTAATATTTTAGTGGATGGCAGAAAGAAAACACAAAGCCACAGTGTTTACAAATGAAGAGCTGTGCAAACATTTCAGTCCTTCGATTTTATTTTTAAAGGGCTGGGATGCTGAAGAAGGCATGTTGTATTTCTAAGGAATGCTACCCACTCTGCGGAGATGTAAATCAAAATTACAAAGGGGGTGATGCAATATTTTCATCCACCCATGGGATTTCTTCCCGCAACTTTCCTCAGAGCTCAATAGTCAGAGAGGGGACAGAAGCAGGCAGAGAAATTGGGGACAGGTTTTACCAGGAAAGGGAATGTCAAGAAGCATATGGTGGGGAATTAGATGGTCTGAGGTGTGAAAGACATCTCTGTGAAGCTAAGGACCTCTGTGCTGGGATCTGCTGATCAGCCTGGAGGATGTGACACTCCCAAGTGAGGGGGAATGGCAGGAAATTAAGCCCAGAGAGTTTCCTGCCCACAACACTGTCACCTCCACAGTCAGAGCATGTCACCGGCAAGTAACCACAGTGAGACCAGACCCAGATGTGGGCAGCCGCCTTGGGACAACATCATGAGTGATGCACAATGGCAGGTAAAAGCAAAACCGTACCTGTGACTCGTGAGATTAAGAAATGAGGGCTGGGAGGACACAGATTGTTTTTCTTCTGGTGGAACTACGCTTTGTGGAACTTCAGAAAGAGGGATCTTTCTGTATAAGGACTGCACTCTGATTGTCTCCCCATTCTCCAGACACTCATCTTCTTCACCCATTTCTTTTGCTTATTTTCATTTACATCTCCAGACCGGAGCCAGCTTGTTCAAGTCCTCTGCTGCACCGCTCATCATACAACCAATAAGATAATTTTGCAGCCAGCCTTCTGACTGCTTTACAATCCCTAAAAGATTTAGACCGTTCCCTGCTTCACCGCTGTGATGACATGGCAGGCTCTGCCAAGAGGAAATCTTCAAAGGACTTTGCATAAAGTCATAATGAAGTTGCAGCAAGCAGCCAGATCTGGACTTGGGATCTCCCTTGATGAGCTCCACTGTGTGAGCAGCCCCCGGTTATTCCTCCCCTCTGCTGCTGCCCAGAGAAGACCTTGCACTCCTGATACTGCTTTTGCTACAGAAAAGTGCTTGAGAAAACAAGCTGTAGGGTATCCCAGGCCTCCCAGCTGCCGATCCCATGCCTCCCACAAAAATCTGGACTTTCCAGATATGTTGCGAAGCCGCTGCAACATCTTTATGCAAGACGAGCGCAAAAACTCAAATCTGAGGTAGATCTAGGAATCACCCTACACAGATGCCTCTTTCCAAATACCTAGTGCTATCGCCAAGTCTTTTAACTGAGTCCAGCGTCCTCTTGGTGATTACCCAAGGCTTTGTTAGACATGCAAATGAGACACTCATCTAGCATCTTCTTAGATGAGGACTTCGTGATGCGCTGCCTGCCTTACAGTGACAATGATTTTTTTTTTTTTGCTCATGCTGGAGACTTGCTGAGCGTGCAGAGGAGAGCAAGGGCTCACAAACCAGGGTTTTGAGGAGCTGACAGCATTCCCAACCGACAGCACACCAGTTCGCCTGTTCAGCGAAACCGCTGTGAACAGTAGTGAGGAGTAGGCAGGCAGCCAATGGAGAGTGCTGCCTCCTGTGCTTGTCTTCACCTTCCTTTCATCCTGCAACCTCACTTACCCTTCTAACCAAAGCTGTAGGCTTCAGGCTGAGGCCAGCCTGGGATCCGACAAGGGGCTTTGGACACTGGTACAGCGCAGAATATGAACGAAAGTGCGGTCACCATTTCAGAATCCAGTATCTGGATTCCAGTATCTGGAACGCCGGATTATCTCAAGCTAAGAAGTAGTTTTTCAGCTAACTGCTGAGAAATGTTGACATTTTGGAACACGTTCCCTGACGGATTATTGCAATCAAGTTACTGGCATGTAGTAGCATTTATTAGGTGCTGCAGTTTTGAACAGTTTAAACATTATCAGTGAACGAAGTTGGGAGTTATTAGGTAATAACCTGGACCCACTGAATATTCACTGTATTATTCATTCCAATACACCAAATTTTGACATTCTTAAACTTTTGTTAGGTCAAAGATATTCTGCAGCTGTAGGAAAGGGAAAAGCAGGGATCAAGAGATGGTAAGGGAGGAGCAAAAGCTTAGAGTAACTCACGGTAACTGGGAGTTTAAACTGCCAGATCCATGCTGGAAGTGAGCTTCTGCGAAGCAGCTTCCTGGATAGGGCCTTCGCAAGGGCAAACAGCGCTGGAGAAACCACTGACCTGCCAGTAGCTCTGGCCCAGGGTGATGAGAGAGCCTGAAACCCCAGTTGCTCTGTATGGGCACCAAGAGCCACACAAACACAGCTATTCAGAGCAGCTCATTTCGGCTGCCAAAGTGGCACGGCCTGGCCAGAGCAGTTCTATACCCACACTGATAAACCTTGCTCAGTGCAGCTATATTCTGCTCATTCCAGAGCCACCTTCAGCTCTCCACTGTGCAGCACCAACTTGCTCCAAAAGACCAAGGCTTAAATCCCAATACTTACATTTTTAGAGTCCAGGATGGACAGTCCCGTACTGCATTTGAGCACT
>NW_010415677.1:95721-98527 GCF_000710305.1 Buceros rhinoceros silvestris
CATGCTGCTGTGTTTTACTAAGCCATTCTACTCATTTCCAGGAGGATCCCACGGGGTCAAGGAATTAGCCTGGGGCATGGGAAAGTTGAGCTTCATTCCTTGATCTGCCACAGAAACCCCAAGTGCCACTGGGCATATCACTCAGCACCTGCACTTGGGTCTCCTAACTGTAAAATAGGGATAGGAACCCGGTGAGGCTGTTGGCAAGAAGATAAAATGTGTTACCATCAGGGAGGTGCTGCGATGCTGTGATAAGAGGGGCCATGCAAGAAACTTAGATAAACAGTTTCAAAACTCAGCTTTTCGGTGCTTTCTCTCCTACACTTGACGCACTCCGTGATTTCACACAGCCAGCTTCAGCCTTGTTTGCTCACAGCTTCCTAAGCTTTAGAGGTTTCCAGCCCAGATAACAGGTCTTCCCTCCAGTTGCAGAAGGTCGTGACATTTCCAGCGGCAGTTTGCACCCTACGTGGAAGTAAGCAGAAATATCCATGACACTTTGAGGCCAGCGGGCCTAAGGCTTTATTTACACTTTGAGCACAAGAACATCTGTATCATTTCCCGGTGCTATCATCTCATCAACCACAACATTCACCCTTGGAGCACACCGCCAAGCGAAGCCTTTTCCAGAAAGGCTACACCTCTAGTGGTTGCAAGCTCTGTTTCACCCATCAGCTCTCCAGCAGAGTTTTTAGGAGCAGGAGGGAGAATTATAGATGAGACATTCCCCCAAAACCCTAGAAAAAGAAATCCAATCCTGAAAGTAATTTCTGTGATCTGTGGTTTAAGCTTTCATAGACACTGAAAACTACTACAAGATGAAGCGAAGTCACTGCAGGAAGATGTAAACAACCCCCGAAGAAAACATTGCATTTGAAAAGATAGGGTACTTCTAAGGCCACGGCATTCTCAACAGAATTATCTGATGCCATCACTGTTTATTTGGTGTCTGAGGTCTCACAGGCAGGGCAGCCACAGCTTATCAGAGAAGAGTTGTCACCCATTTAGAGAGAAGCTTTAAGCTAACAAATTCCTGCACTGTGGCAATACCAACCGCATGTGTGACTGGGGCTGATCGTACTCATTTTCCACCAGGGAAGGCAGTTGCCAGCACCACTGCCTCCTTCCTCAGGATTAACGCCAGTCGAACAGCACAAGGAACAAATAGGAGGTGAGTCACGCAGCGATCCTAACATCAGCATTCCAGTTATCCAATGTGCATACACGTATACATCCAGCTAAGCACTGGATGGGGCCGGTAACTTCAAAGCAGCACATTACCTGACTGAATTAACTTCCACTTCCACCTTATCAGAGGATGCTTAAAAGAATAAGAAGCTTTCAGTCACGCTCAGTGATACGGTTGTCATGAACACTGGGGTACACTGGACAGAAATCCAGCAAGAAAATGGTGCGAACAATTTTTTCAGTTTCTGAAGTGACTTTGCTGATGGGCCAGGATCATTCAGCAGGTTCGTGTAACATCAAATACCCTTCTGGACCTTTAAGAACCTGTGAATTACAGTTAAATATGCCCTAGTAGCTTGGTCCTTGATATTAACTGTGGAATTGTGTTGACATATGAAGCGTCGACTCATGTTGTGTTGCTCAGCATTTACCCTGTGCCAGCCAGGACTGTGCTTGGATAATTCTGTCTAAGTAGTTACAAAACCAGCAGAACTCAGGAGAACAGGCTCCTGCAAAATTTGGCACCATTCCCGTTCGACAGCTAAATGCTTCCATCTGATATTCAAAACAGGCAGGCGGAAAATTATCCAGAGACACACCATCATGTTCTGCCTGAACAAACGGAAGAGGGACTAAAATACCACTTTGGACAGTAAGTCAATTTAAATCTAAGTGTTTTCCCATCGATCCTCCAGTTTTTCTGGGAGATGCACAGATTGTTTTGCTGTGCAAGAGAGCTGTGTGTCTGAGGGTTTGGAAGGGCATGTTAATTTATGTTTTCCTCCTCACTCGATAGGTTTCAGAGGGAGTCCAGCTTGTTTTGCCATGCCAGCCTGTCATTTTATTCCACCGGGCCTTCTATGCGAATAAAATCACCCAGCGGGTTTGTAAGGTCTGCTCGTGGCAGTGTTATAACTAATTACCCACAAAAGCCATGGCGATGCTAAGCAGAGCACGCTCAGAACTGCATCTCACCTGACATCCAAAAAATTAACACGCGTTACAGACACCGATCCACCGTTAACTCCTCGCGCAACAGGAGTTGGGTTTTGCTCTCACCTAACAGGAGACGCACCAGATGATGTAGTTCTGACACCGTACGATCTCCATGCTCAATACAGCACCAACCTCACGGGCTGCAAAGAGCCAGCGATGGCGCCAGCGCTTCTGGCACGGCGATGTCCATTAGAAAGATGTGTTAAGCTTTATGATAAACAAACAGGCTTTGGTACAAGGAGCCCTATTTCAATTACTTGAGCCCTAATGCCACACTTGGGCTGTTTCAGGAGCAAGATAATACAGCGCTCACTCGCACAGTGTTTTATCCTTGCTTTTCAGTAGCCACAGATAAGCATCATTATGTCACTGTGAAAAAATGCACTCAATTATCCTACGTTGTTATTACTTAATCTGCGTTTCAAAAAAAAGCTTTAGACTGAGAAGATATTAGATAAAGCCTAAGAATTGCAGATAAAGGCATTGCTTCACTGAATATATGCTGTAAAAGCATGAGCTGCGGTTGCACACGTTTAAATGAGCCAGGCTCCTCCCAGCGCCTCCCCGTATTGGCAGAATCGCAGCCGCCACTGGCTGCCTGCCCAAAAAAGCGGCTGGAGGG
>NW_010415677.1:98628-111633 GCF_000710305.1 Buceros rhinoceros silvestris
CGGCCCCCCCCGGTGGGGGAAGACCCGCAGCCGCCACTGGCTGCTTGCACAAGAAGGTGGCTGGAGTGCTAAAAGCAAAATGCAGAGGTAGGCTGGGGAAGGAGCCTGCTCCATGTAGGAAAGAGGCTTTGCAAAGACTTCTGTAACGCTTGGCATGAGTCTCCTCCCTGACGCATGGAGGTCCCTGCTAAGGTCACATGTGACCTGGCTGCACGATTGAAGGTGATGGTCCAGCCAGAGGCTTTCTCTAATGAGGAAGGAGCTATATTCAGGAGAGCAGGACTTATTTAAGCATCCTTATTCTCTACACAGCCACTGGCGGGAGGGAGCAGGGCTCTTTCTTTGGATACCCATGTTTGGATTACAGCTGCAACCCCGTGTCAGTGCTGTGTACTTTAATGGTCCCAGAAAATGGGTCTGGCACTCTGAATTGACGACAAATTGATTGAAACCAGATGTCGTGAAAAATGCAGTTTCCAAGTTCAATGGCACATAAATGGTCTCAGCATGCCCCCAGATAATCTGACTTCTGTGCCCCAGACTGCTGCAATAAACTAATTGCGAGGATAATATTTTGCCTCTGCATTGTGAACTCCTTGGGGAAAGGATCTTTTTAATTGCATACGCAGCCCATGACCCGGTAGGCTCTAAATCTCACTGGCTGGGGTGCAAAGTTATAGTGGGACCCCAGCTGAACACCCTGAGCTCATGTTACTGTCTGGATTAGCAAAACTTCAGACTATTAAATAGTCTGTATTCTTCGGGCATTGCTGGGAGTTTGGTTTCCCCATGGAGCTAAGCTCGGTTTTGGCACGGTCAAAGAAAACAAACAGGTACAAACACAGGAGTGAAACCAGCTTCAAACTGCTGTTTGGCCAAGCCAGCAGATGCGCTATGGCAATACTGGCTTTGCCGGAGAGCAGAGATGGCCAGAGCCTGTATGTTCAGGCCTCGTAACAGCTATATTTACACTGGCTCCACCCAGTTAACACACCCTACCCAACCCAGCCTTGCACTCTTCAGCCGGCACATGCATTCAAGACCCCAGTTTGGCTGGCTTGTACTCCCCATGGCAGATAAAAATGACCTCGAAAGCCGAGCTTGATTCACGGACTGCCATTAGATGGTCCCTGGGAGGATGATGGATTGATCCTGTTCACCTTCGGCACTGCAAGGCATTTAACATCAGGCTGGGAGAAGCGCAGCTTTGTAGTTGTTATTCTAATGGGCTTCAAGACAGAGCTATTTATTTAAGAGCATGATAAGACTTTTCAGACCACTGGCTCCCTGGGCAAGGCTCTGCAAGTCTAAGTCTAGCACAGCACGCACAAAGTAAGTCAACAGCACTAAATACGCTCTGCAGAGTATTACCCAGAAAACGTGTCCCTGCTATATTTCCCTGTCGGAACTACAAAAAAGCCCAATGAATCCCACAGCGCCCAGCTCACATCTTTTCCAAAAAGCGGGGGAAGAAGCCTGCAGCTAAGGTACGGAAGAGAAAAGGTTGAGAGCAGACTCTCCTGGTGACTAATACAGCAAGATAAACATCTAGATGCTCGCTAAAACATAGAGTATCACAGGCAGATTAAAGGCTCCTTCCGAGATTTTGCAAGCAGCCAGTAACTCCTACCCAGCCATCTGCCCAGAAAGGGCCTCCGACTTGTCAACCAATCCATTTCCCACCAGTGCCACAGGCTGGGGGATACCGATCTCTGCTGTGTTTTGTTATGAGAGCTTTGATGTACGAGTCTCCGCCGCAGCAGCAGCCCCCTTTAGGGAACAAAGCCGGGGTCTAGCCAGGCTCTTCACCAGTTGTCCAGGTATTAGGTTCTTTTTCCCAGCTTCGGGGCAACCCTCTCACTAACCTTTTTCTGTGACCTTTTGCAGGGAACCTTCTGCTCGTGGCCATCTGCGTCCTCTCCCTTTTCCTTTAAAGCATTCACCTGAGCGTTCGCAGCAAGCAATTACACCCGCACTGGTTTGCATCAGTCACAAAAGCTGTAAGCCTCCAATTAACCACCTCATGCCTTTTAATGACACAACGCTAAACAAGGAAGAGAATTAGAGGGAACATCCTCAGAAGTGGTTTGCAGCAGGACAGAGCAGTCTTTATTACTGTTTATATTAGGGTAGCACCTAGGAAACTCAGCTAGAGGCTGTGAAAACAAATAGAGAACTTGGGAAATTAATTTAACGTGGAGAATTTATAGTCTATAGGACAAGACAGAGTAGGTGGATGAGGTGTAGCGTAATGAGGAGAACACAATGATTTTCTAAGGATCGGGAAAACCTGCCAGCATCCTTCACTCATCGCTGCCAAGTTCCTGTATCCTGCCTCCTCCATACCGCTTCAGGAGTGTGAATGCTGGCAGAGGGCTCAATACCAAAGACGAGCGCTTCAGTGTCTTCCATAAGACCCATGTTGCAAAGCACAGGGAAACGCGTTGTCTCTGTCTTCAAAAGATAGCTGAAGATACTGCAGCTGCTCAGAAGGTTTCAGGCAAAACAGCATTTCAGAGGAATTCACCAATTCAGCAAAATCTCAGCAAGGTGAGTCAATTTTGCCCAGGTTCCCATGAAACTTGCACAGGGCTCCAAACATCAGAAACCTGCTGAGTTTCCTGCCTGGTCACCCATCTGGTTCCTCCACCATTCAGGTTTCCAGGGCCCTGGGGCAGCCTGCCGCCACATAGGCACTTGGCAAGAGGGGATTTCACTGCTCCCACACTTCTCAGTTTGGGGTGTCTCAGACCATCTCAGGAAGGAAACACAAGAACATCCACAGATGGAGAGTCCATGAAACCCAGTGGAGAGGCTCAGTGCTCCAGAGACCGGCTCTTGAGACGACACACAGTGCAAGCTGGTGCACTGTGCTGTGCAGAGTTATACCTGGTTGTTTTGTACCACTTTGGAGCAAATTCATCCTAATTTCATAAAAACCTAAAGTTCTTCCCAAGACAGAATCATCCTTCTAGCCCCATTCCCAGCAGACAGCCTCACAGGACAGCCCTGTTTCAGCAGCTCTCAGGTCACAGGCGGAGAGCTGTGGACCCCGTACAGCCCACCAGCAACACTGCGGGGATGTACGAATCAGTTGAATCTAAACTGCCTGGTCTGGAAGGCAGGTGATACAAACTGTCTTACAATCCCATCTTCTTGGAGGACAACGAGTTAAAATCTCTGTAGTTTATCCATCAGCTTCCAATGGCAATACTTGATCTGCCTGAGGACTACAAACCTGATACTGCAAGTGACTACAGGGGGGTTACACCAGGGCTTGGGCCAGTTCATCAGACTCATGGACAAAGAAAACGGGGGAAAACTAAGAGATTCACTTGGGAAAACCACTGCCTAAACGACTTTTTTTTTCTATCACGTGCTAGAAAATATGGAGGACAGATTTTGGAAAGCTTGAGATGAGGCAACAGCAAAACAAAAGGGACAGAAGAATAATTACACAAGAGCTTTCTTATTCTGCTTCATGCAACACACAGCCCACTGCTCACTGCCCATGGACCAAGAGACAGCAGCAGCTGCTGCGGTGCACCGCCACTTTGCATACCCTCTTCAGCCACCACTGGGAGCCTAAATTTTATCTGCACTATGAGAAACATGTTTCCAGAGGTCTGTGTCGTTCTCAAAGACATACCTGCGATGTGTCAAGCAAGCGCCAAGGCTCCGCCTTGGGATGCAGTCGCGTGTATAGCGAAAGCTGAGCGCTCCCGAGCTCGCTGTGGGGAAGTTCTCCTGGGAAACATCTGTGGGGAACACCGACACCAGCTGTAGGGTTTTGTAGGGCTTGAGCAACAAACCATCTGTCAAGACCTGCTTATTAGGATGTTTACTCACAAAACTGGCCTTTTCAACAGTGCACCACAAGTAGTTACTGAAAGCAGCCCTGACCACCAAGAAAACAGTCTCGGAATCAATCAACAGGAACGAAAGTGGATCCAGCAGCCAGAGGAATCAGTTTCTAACACTTCTGGTTGTAGATTGGTAAATTATTTGGGGGTTTAGATTAATATCAATGAGGATCCTCATTGCTATTGATTGTCAAAGGACAAATGGCCTTTTGTTTCCTTCCCCCCTGCAAAAGCATTGACTCTCTGCTATACAGTAGGGATGGTGATTTATGATCCTCACTTCTTTTGCTGTGTTTCCTGTTCGTAACGTGACACTGTTGTTGAGAAGTTATTAAAGGAGGAAAACACAACAGAAAGAAAACTCGGTTCTCCACTCCGCTTTTTTTTATATGAAATTCATCGCTTCTTTCATATTTTTGTGATGGATCCACAACGTTTACTTAGACCAAAGACAAAAGTGCTGTGCTCTGAAGTCCTGAGGAATACCCCCATGGCTGGATGACTTCAGATGAGAGTCAACAGGACAGAGAACAAAAGCTGAACAATCCTGCTTTCGTGGCAAAGAGGGAGGGGAGGAGGGCACAGTGCCCGCATTACCGTGTACGTGAGCCCAACCAACCTACCCAGGGTGACGGTGGGCATCTGCCACAGGCCCAGGGGAAGAGACACGCTCTGAATCAAAAGTCAATGGCTCAGCAATAAAACCCTCTCTCAGGGCTAAGACCATCCTTCAAGGACAGCAAGTCTTAGCATAGAACAACACAGGAAAAAGAAAGCAGCAGGGACCACAGCAGACATCACTACCTCCATGGCAGGGAAGGGGAGGGGAAAGAAAAGGAACTTGTCATTTCACAGCAATAATAAACGTTTCTGAGCGTGCTTCTTCCTCTCCCTGCAGGAGCATCTTCACCCTAAACACTGATGAGCTTCAGGTAGGATGAGTCAGATCCAAACCTCACAGTCCCAATATCTCTGTCAGAAACATGTCTTGGGGTAGCTGCAGGTTGTGCAGATACAGGGTTGCTTCAGGGCATCCTGCACAGTCCTGAAGAGAGCGGAGTGTTGCCTTGATGTGTTGTTTCATACAAGCCACTCAGAAGACACCTGAAAAAATAAGTTGCAGATGAGAAGGGGATAGTTTCTCTTCCTCCCAAGGAAAACATCAAGGAAAAGACTATCATGAGGTGTTTGACAGGAGAAACAAGACAGAACTTCAGTTTCATTCAGTGCTTGTGCTTTAATGTCAAGCCACAATTTATTTCGGGAAGAAGAAAAAAGCAGTAAAGGAAACACCAGGATGAACATGCTGTCTGCTGTGGCCTGGAGGCGTGAAGGCAGCTTAAGCAATAGGATCAGGATATCCAGGTCACTAGCCAACACTGCCCTTGACCTCATCGGCCATTGGGTGAGATGGCTGCTGGCATGACCAGGTCAGGCACTGCTCCTGGGGTTGGAGCTACGGCCTTTGCAAGCTGCTCCAACAGGATTTACAAACTGCTCTCTTATCAAACCTGAGGGATTTCCGCTCCCACTCCTTTCCCAGCCCTCACCCTGCACTGGGAGATGGAGAACATGATGCAGCATTGAGGACTGACCTTGTGTCTGGAAAGAAAAGGCCATCACCATGATTTTGCCTTCCAAGGGTCTGGATTTTCAGCAAACTCCTACTCTTTCCGGAGTTCACCTTCCCGAGAGAAGAGCAACATCAGGAAATCGTGTCAGTCAAGAGTCCGGGAAAGAAAACAGTGATGAGATATAGGTCTAACCCGCAGAAACGCTGGGAACATCTCCCTTTACAGTGGGCTCTTCCAAAAGGAAAACACCCCACAGTAAATAGTGTGTCTGGGAAAAGAAGGCAAACTTTTAACCCTTCCCTTGCCTCTACTGTTTTCCCAGTCAAACTGAAGCTTTCCTCGAAGCCAGGCAAAGTCACCCTCTCTACAGGTGCTTCCTAGCTCTGTTCTCCAGCTCTGGGTAGCCCAGAGATCCCACTGTTGTGCTAATCCCACTGCCTGAACCTGGGATTCAAGGAAGATTAGCCAGGCACATGAATGGGTGGTGCTCCAGGCCCTGCAGGTTCGGTGTCTGCGCCTGGCCCTCCCTGCCAGCATCATTCTCCCAGCTCCACCTGGACATCCAAGGGAAGGGAGCGAATGTAGAAAGTCTCTTCCATAAGCCCTGCTATTGATACAGAGCACAAGCACATTCACTCTTAGATATCTCTGTCTTCCAACGCAACAAATAGCAAATGCTTCTTTAAAAGAACTTCTATTTGCTGCTTAAATCACAGACTCAAGATACTGCTTCTCCCAAGTCCAGATTAACAGTTTCATCAAGTTTCACTATACAGGGCCTGGTTCTTAAGGGAGAGCAGGGAGTCCTTCCAACATCATCCAAGAGAAGTCACTGGGATGGCTTGTACAAACACAGGATGCTTGTAAAGACAAGCTTAGAGACCTTGATCCACCAGCATTCCCGAGCATGTGCTTAATTCGCCCCAGCCACGGAAGTACCCAAAGCATGCGCTGAAATGCTTCGCTGAGTAAGAACGGGCTTAATCACCTGCTTAAACAACTACTGCAGGAGTACTGCAGCGATTAAGATTGATTAGGTCCTTCTCCTCCCTGTACCTCATGCTCCCCCTCCTCCTCATGAAAATCTCATTTCTGAAGACACAAGGCTCATGGTGCGAGGAGACACAGGGAACATATTCTTGAACAGGTTGCAAGTTTTCCAGCTTCCTGCCCATGACCACAGAAGACATGAACCATTTGGGGGTTTGCTTATAAAGCCATTATGTCATGAGGTCAGAATCCAAATCACATAGTTTTTCCTTCAGTATTGTCACGAAAATCTGAGTTCTCGGGACTCGCAACTCCAACTCCTTTAAAAAGAACAAAGGCCAGATTTTCAGAGCTTGGCTCAATGAAATCAAGTTATTAATGTTAATACACTTTATTGATCTTAAAGGAATACAGCATGGAAACAAAGGCCATTAACTGAGAGAGAGGCTTTGTTTACAGTAACAAGTCATTCAGCACAAAAGAAGCAGATCCAAACTGAGGTCCCCGCAAGTACAACATACACAGTCCAAGTGTTTATTTCAGCCTAGGTTTAGTCTGGTCCCCAACGCCATTTGGACCAGACTTGCCCACATTTTTTGACTGCAAGTTATTCTCGAGAGCCATCACTAGTTCAAACCCCCATGTCCCTGCCCAGGTAGAAGCACGTTTGCTGTGCCCCTGAGATGGACTGTCTGGGTTACTGTTCCAAAGGCATCCAGCTCAGCATGCACCAAAATTACTCTGCTGTCCAAACCAACAGGCAACAAGCGGAGACAACCATGTAGACACAGTCAGAGGGAGAGAAACAATCTCCAAGGACAACAAAGTCCCAAGGCAAGGTGCAGGAGATGCACTCTCACTAGAATGGTTCGTTTGGTTTGGAGGTCATCAACTTTTCCTACAGTTTAGAAGCAACCTGTGGGATGTAAGATTGCTGCCCAGCAGTGACTCCCACGGTAGACTAAGACATGGACTATGTCCGTAACAGTGTTTGCATTACAGGGGAACAACGTTCACCGTAAGAGAGGACTTCGGCACGGACTGCCCCTGTGAAAAGTGGATGAAAGTATTGTTCCATACAACGAGAGTGACCAGAAACATGTCTATAGTTTGAATAAATATATGCTACCCTCAGCCAAGCCTGCAAGGTGAACTTCTCTGCAAAGCAATGCAAAACTCATCTTCAGCAGCCGTTGGGAGGACAGAAGACTCCTAAAGAGTAAGGAAATTCAACTGCATAGACAGCTCCCACCAGCTACACCAAGATCATAGGGATACAGGGAGCGATCTGCTGGGTCAGCAGGATGGTGCATCTCCTCCAGCTAATGGTGCTCCAGCAGCTGCAGAGAAGACAATCTTTAGGGGGAACACACAAGCCTGTCCACTCTTTGCAGTACACTCACACTCCACCTCACGCTCCTCCTAGCATCCGCAGTCACTGACTGGGGATGGTAGAGCACACATCCTTCCCTACCTTCTCTAACCCCTTTGAACTTGCTGACATTACATCTGCCTCACTACTTCCTCTGGCAGCAGATTTCCCGCTGTGTAAAAAAGTACCTTCTGTTATCCCTTTTAAATGGGTCTCCCACTCATTTCCATATGTCCCCCCTCATTCCAGAGTTGTGGGATTTTTTAAACCCCTGAGAATTGTTTCTCACCACAGTGCTCCATCTATAATGTTTAATAGTTAGAGAAAGAAACACGCAAGTATCAGCCACACAGTTCCTTGGAGATTCAGAGAAATTCAGGAGAAAAGCAAGTTTGAAAGATAGCTCTGAGGTTTATGAACTGTCTCCACTGATTTGCAGGCTCTGTATCCTCTCTGCACTGCAAAGCGCTGAGAATAGCTCAGATTTTTGTACTAGCTGCTCAGTTGTAGGTCTGACTGTTGGCTACTCCAAAGGTACGCACTAGATGCTGAAGTTAGCTATCAAAAATGACTTTAGCTGTTCCTGCTTCCTCAAAATATTCACGTCCTTGTTCCCTCCTGTGAAAAAAATCACCCAGCAGGGAGAGCCATGCTGGTGTGGTGAGTCATCTGCCGAGTGGTAATCACAGCTAATAAAAGCCTTTGCGGCTCTTTGTGGCAGCAAGGGACGCAGGTCCCTCAGCGATGGCTTTGCTGGCTGCCACCTGAGGAGCGCCTGACCTTCTTCTGAGCCCACAGATTTGGGATTAGTGAAGGCACAGGACACTGTCATGGAGAATCTGTTGTCAGTCATCACCCAGGATGAACCAAGCCCTAGCAAGAAGAAAACTAGCAAACTTGTTCAGGGCTGGACAGCTTCCCTCTGAAGCCCCGGGACAGGGAAGGCTGCAAACGGCGGGGACCTACAGGCCCTCTGCAAGCAGCGGTTGTGCTTTGGAAGGGGAAAAACTGACCTGGGGGGCTGGAGCTGATCACTCATCCCAGTAAAGCTCTAGCAGGGCTTGATCAGAGGGTTAAAGCACCTCAGCAACTGGCAGTGCTGGTAGTGGCCTTGATCAGTCAAGGAGTACTGGGAGAAACAAAGCAGAGTCCCTCCGAGAACTCTCGTTTAGCCCAGTCCACCTCACTGAGCCAGGCAGTAGGCTGAAACACCTCCTCACTCAGCCTCTCCTGGAGGTACAGATGAATCAGGATCAGACCACTCCATTTACGGGGCTCTCCATTGCCACCATCCTTCAGACGCAGCTGTCCAAACCCTTGCACCACATCAAATTCTCCGAACAGCGTGATATCCACAACAGGGGGCCCATACAGCTGGGACATGTAGGCGCAGTGCCAGGGTCTCTCTCTGACCCGACCCCCACCAGACACAGCTTGCTTCACGAGCTGGTGGCTGGGGTTAGGGAGCAGAAGACAGACCCAAAAAGCCTGCTGGAAGGCAGATGGCGCAGAGACACCCTCATCCCTTTCAGATGACAACACCTCATGGTGTGCTGGTTCCTGCACTGGGAGATGGCATTTCAGAGATGTCCAGCAACGCTATATAACCTGAGTCACGAGGAACGCAGCTAAGGGGGTCTGCTCTCGGTCTTTACCTTAAGCACATGCTTCCGTACTTTTCTACATGCAGTTATATATGGAGCACGGGGGCAGCTAATCCCAAACCTCCACACCAGAACCTGCCCCTATTTTGAAATAGGCCCCAGTGCACTGAAGACAAATGTTCCTGCTTCAAACTTCCAAAGGCTGCCATAAACGCTGGGGATAATTAAAACACGAACATTATGAAAAACACACTGGCAAGGACTCAAGGCTGGAAAACCAGGTAGCTTAAAGAAGTGCCAGATATTTAACTGGTCTCCAAGATTAGCAGATGTTTTTCAACCTAACTGACTCACTTAGATGTTTCCTAAATCAGAACCAGAAAAGAGAATGTGTGTTGTGTATTGGGACCATACCAAGTACTTTTCCAGCACTGTAAGATCTTTTATTTAAAAAAAAAAAAAAAAAAATTGGGGGGGAGGCAACGTAGAGAGAAAAAACTAGGTCTGTTTAAAGGATTCTGAATGCTTTCCTAAATCGTGTAAGAAAAGGAAAATTCCGTCTCCAAACTGAAAAGACTCAGATACAATTAAGGCGAGATAGCATCAGCCCATTTCCCTGCCTGGTACTAAGCTATTCAGAACACAGCTATGCAGGACACAGCGGCTGCAGCTGATCCAGGCTTAGTGATATTTAGGTGGTTATTTTCTTTTTTCCTTTTTGCTCAATTATCTCAAAAGAAACAATGTCAGCAGCTCATTTCTGAAAGCCAGCCTCCCTCACCTGGTACGAGACAATCTGCCTTAGCTCCGCAACTAAAAGCTCCCCATCCCAAAGCCACTGGTCGGTTCGTGTGCTACCAGCAGCTCCTGTACAGCCCAGGAGAGAGAGCGCACGTCTGAAGATCCTCTGCTACATCTTTGAGGAGATTTACAGGGATTTGCAAGTGGTTTTCTCACTCAAAGAGAGATTATGTGGCATGATTAAGAGAGATTCTAGAAAAGAAACTATGAGCTTCGACAACAGTCCCTGTGCTTGATGTAACACCTATCCGTTATTAGCGGGAACGCTGCTGCTTGGCCTTAGCAATGCCACGTTTAATTACAAACATTATTCATCTCCCCTCCCTGCAGTGGCAGCCATTGTCCAGTAATTTCTGGATGAATTTTTCTGTATCAATATCTAACGTTCACATATATATATATGCATACAAGCTGCCCTTCCATGTGTAAAGCAATGGGAGAGTTATGACCAGATAAGGTGAGTTACAGCTTCTCCTGTATTATGGGAGATTGAAATGGAAGGACTTTCTGGGTTGCTGAATCCAGAACCTTGTGACCATTCTGCAAGACTTCTTAGAAAAACTGACATTCCTCTATTCAAAAAAGGAGAAAAAATAGCACGAGAGAGACGTTTTATAGGTAGGGATTTACCACACTGCGGATTAGATAATAAAATCTGCCACTTTGAAAATGTGTTACCACTGTCTCTGAAGCTGCTCCCAGAGACACGTAATTCTGGGTGGATCCCTCCTCCCTACATTTGCAATGCCAAGAAACCTGAGAAAATCACCGCTCTGCCTTTCAGGTGGGTGACAGCAGGAAGGACACCGAGGAAACACAAAGGAAGGTGCCTGCTCAGCAGATCCCGCTACGCATCCAACAGCTGCGTGCACCCCTGAAATTCATACCGGTCACAGCACCCACACCAGCTGTGTGTCCTCCACTTCACGGATGTCAGAGCAGAAGGTGAACCTGCAGAAACCAGCCCAACTTCTGGGCCTGCTCCATCAGACATGCCTGCCATAACGCTCCACTCTTCCCACCCGGCAGCTTCAAAGCTGTAGCTGCGAAGGGAAGCAGTGCCGTCTCTGGTCAGCTCCTCTCTCCCTTGTTGGCAGACCCACCTCCAGTTCTACGGGGAGAAAGAAACTGAGACAGAGACTAGTGGGTGACACAATTGTCACTTCTTTCCATAACCTTGTCAGGGTTGTGGTCCAGTCAGCTACCATAAAGAATGCACCAGGGACAGCAAATCTGTGCTCTCCTCCACCCAGCCCCGCTCCAGAGCACACAGCTCTTGGGGATCCATTCATCGGGCGTTTCAGAGGGACACCACCTGTTGCGTTCCACAGATCTATTTGGTTACAGAAACCTACCATCTGCCCTTGTGTTGTACCAAGCAAAGTCTGCAAGCACCCTTGACAGCGAGGAGGATTAATATTACATTTCCATCTGCTCTGCAACGTGAGCTGCCCATAAGCAACAACCTGAAGATGCCTCTGAGCTCCTAAATCCCACTTTCAAAAACGCAAGTTATGGGAAGAACAGGAGGAGCCAGGACAATCCAGTTCCATCAGAGCAGAAGACACATCCAGAGCAACGTTTTAAACTTGCTTTGTTTCCTCCATGGCTAAATGCAGGGAATGTTAACAGGTCACATCAGAGACATCTAAGTAGTGACATCACCAGTAGAAAACCATTAACTGGGTCTGAACCAACGTAACAAACTTGAAAATAGTATTAAAACAGACTGTTTATTACAGCATATGATGTGTTATATTAATTTACACAATGATATATATATAAAAACAGCCATTGATGATGTACAGTAAATTGGACATCAACAGGAATATTAAAACTACTGATACTCATGCACGTGACATGCATACGGGTTTTTTTTTTTTCTTTTTCAAAAGCAGTTTTACACAATATACTGAAGTTACTAAGCCTTGGTCAGCTGCTCCAATGGTTTACTCTGAACAACACCGCCTTCCGCAGTGGGACTCCCAGAACGTCAGAGCAGAGTGCGCTCCAGAGAAGGCAACTAAACCTCGGAGAGATTGAACAGGAGCCCTTTCCTGGCGGGGTAAGGCTGGGGGAGGACAGCGGCGAGTTTCAAGAAAAGAATCAGAAAGAAAAGAAAAGAACAGACCAGGCTACAAGGAGGAAGAAGTTCAAGATGTGGCAATGGGAGCACCAGAAAGGGACAAGCAAAACCATGAAGACCACCTACACTCCCTCCCCCTTACGCCCTAAAAGCTTATAACCTTAAGCTGTTGATATCCTGTGTAAGACCCAGAACTGGAAACACTAGGCAAGGAAGATCCATTCCTAGAAACATCAGCCTTTGCTCCAAGCCCTCTGACACCATGCGCTGGAGGCTGTTCACCACGGAAATGGCAGTGTTGTCTTGTTTTTTTAAAATGAGTATAACGGTCTTTTATTTCCACGTAAAAGGCACTAGTATCCACCCAAGTTCTGAAGACAAGTGACATAATTTACCTTAAGTTTTAAATATTTGTATATATATAAAAAAAAAAAAAAATCTGTGGACATATGTACACAAAAGCACCTTGCTTCCGAAAGCAGAAGCAGATACATTCCACCAAGTCACCTTCACTAGACGGTTGTCATGAGCTTCAGGGAGCCCGACCGAAAGCGGAGGATTTTCTTCTTGAGGTTATGGGAAGCTTTGATTTTGACAAAGGCCTTTGCCGCATTTTCATGCAGCTCCGGTGCCGTGACTGTTTGGATGGGAAGTGTCTGGACAAACTGAGACCAAATAAGGCCCCCGCTCTCATCAGAGTCGCTGGGGGCGGGGC
>NW_010415677.1:111781-112043 GCF_000710305.1 Buceros rhinoceros silvestris
ACCTCGCTCAGGCTCGACTCGCTGTCTCCAAAGCAGTTCGTTGTGTAGTTGCTCTGCTCGTCCTCGCTCGTGTCCACCACGGTGGAGTGGAACAAGGACTCGCACTCCGCCGAGTACTCCGAGTCGCTGGCCACGTAGGCATAGGGGCTGACATAGGGCAGGGGCACTTGCGAGTAGACGCCTACGCCCTCCCGCCGGTTCCTCCTCGCCCTCCGTAGGGCCTCCTCGTAGGAAATCTCTGCCGATGACTTCCACCGGCGGT
>NW_010415677.1:112314-112616 GCF_000710305.1 Buceros rhinoceros silvestris
CCGCTGCCTCTCTTGCCCCGGGAGGAGGGCTTTTTCAGTTTCTTATTTGTATCCAACTCATCGGGAAAGCGGCACTTCTTGCCGACCGGCTTGGTTTTCTCCCGCAAGGTCTGCGAACCGTTTTCCAGCCCGTTGGCAAGATGGGGCCTATGTTTCAGCACAGAGCTTTTCAAAATCTTGACGTTTCGGGTGCCTTTGTGAAGCTTCACGCTTTGCTGCTGGGCCGGTATGTACTGGGCATTCACCAGCAACCCATCATCCAGGCTCTGGGAGGAAGAGCCCTCGCTTTTGAAATCCAGCGC
>NW_010415677.1:113014-119093 GCF_000710305.1 Buceros rhinoceros silvestris
CGTGGTCCGGAGCAGCGGTCCCACCAGTAGGCAAGCACACTTGCTTGGAGCTCTTCAGGTTCACGACATTACCATGAGCCACCACCCCTGCAGGCTGCCTGACACACATGCTTCCGTGCCTCAAGATCCCCTTGGTGGGATCGGCATTGAGACTCGTCCTGGGTTTGTTAGTCCTTACCGCGTGAGTCTTTTTCTGAACCAGGCTTAAGATGTAACCGTCTATCCTCTTGCTGGTGGAAGGGCACGGCGCTGACCAGGAGCCCTGTGGGAGAAAGGTGTTGGTGGATTTTCCTGAGTCCGTTTCAGATCCGGCGCAAACGTTGCTAATATCGCAACCAAGCCTCTCCTCTTCTCGCTGGGGGTTTTCAGTCACAGGGAGAAGAAACATGGGACTCTGCACAGCTACCGCATGGAGTGGGCTGGGGTACCGGTAGACGTCGTTCCCGTTTTTAGACACCAGATCGCACTGGTACTTTGGATGTACATCTGCAACGACATCGAGGGAATTTGAGTGCGGTGTGGACAAAGAGCGACAGACAGAGCCTGCGGTCTGGTCCTCATGCTGGCCTTCCTTATTATAGTCCATCCAGCCTATGAGATCTGAAAGGCATTTTAGAAGAGTTTAGAGAGCCTGCCAGAGACAGTTCTGCCATGTTTTTCACGTGTCATCAAGGACTCTGGTCCCAGCTACACACAGGATGCTACGGCAGCACTGTTCGAACAGTAGAAACCTTGCAACCAGGGATGCAGTGCAAGCAACAGAAAGGCAGAACCGTTCTTCCCTGGGTCTCTTTCTATCTGCATCTATGTAGAATTTGCCCCAATGTGACTACATGGTTAAAAAATAGAAATCACAGCCCTAAGGAGAACATTTACACCGGTTTCAACCCTGCGCCTAGATCGCCAGGAGCTTCCTCTTTCACTTTCAAGCCACCCAGAAGTCTGCAAGGGTCTCTTCTGTCTACACGTCACACAGTCACCTGTAAAACTCACTGCAGGCCTCAGCATCTATGAGTTTTATATTTTAGTTTGCTAAATCCAAAGAGAAACATAAGAAATTTAGGCAAATTATTTCTTTCAGTTTACTAATGAATTTCACTTCCAGATTTATTCAAGCATGTCTTGGGTCAGAAAAAATCCAGATTTAATTTTATTGTCGTCATTATTATCATTATGATTATTATGATCATAATTACGTTATAACTTAATAATGCTAATACTAATAACAGATGCTCCTTTTCAGCAATAAAGGGCAAAAGAATGGGAAACGGGCTCAACTTTCCACACAGGAGCAAGGGGTGCAGGTCAGTCCAGCTGACGTCCTAGCCTTGCCTCTGCAAAGAGAGTTCCGTAAGAGAAATCCAGCGCGTTTCAAGATGCATGAGTCAGATTTAATGGCTAAGGCACTTGTTTAGGCAACCTTAGGAGCAGGTCTTCAATCCAGGCACCTAAGATCACTATTTTCTTAAGCTTATGTTGCCCTTGTCTTCTTGGGTAGGGGTGTAATCTAAATGAACCCTCCAGATCTCGTGTCAGTCCTGTTTTCTACCCCTGGGCTAGAAACTTCAGCCAGGATACTGGGATTTGAATGCTCAGTGCTCATCACTCATCTAAGGCTTATTTCAAAAGAGGTCTCGAAGACTTTGATGAAATTAGCTGATGGAGATGATGTTCCTGCATGGGCAGGAGAGGAGGAATAGGGAAGTTAGGGGCAGGAACTTCTTCCAGATCACCTCACACTTTTCCCGTATTTCCTAATTCCTATGTCAGGGTCAGGAACAGTTGCCAAAAAGACTTTTTTGAAACATGCCAGTTTGTGAAATTTCACCTCTAAAAGCGAGACGGTACAATTGGTGGGAGTTTTAGGTTTTCATGAGGTATACAGAAAAAAGCAGCTGGAAATCCTTGTGCATGTTTTTCTGTTTATGTATGGTCGATGAAGATCCCACACACCTCACATCAGGGAGCATTAAATTACCTCGAGCTGCTCAAAGGACAACTTAGAGGACTTCTCAGTATCTCAGAATGAAAGTATCCCAGGCTGCATTTTCCCCACTTTAGAGTTAGAAGAACTTGAATTATTTTGTCCTCGATTCACACACACAAAAAAATAAAACCATCACTATAAATTAACCTTAAAAAGCAGAACAGAAATCATAAATGCTATGGTTAGAAGCATCCTCCACGATCCAGAATGAACTAAGGCTTTTGAAGCCAATAAAGCTTGATCACTGAAGTGCTACTGAGGGTTCCTTTCCGGACCACAGGCGGAGGAGGCGTTCCTATTTAATCATGCCACACATTACGGCGTGCATCGTCAAAGGAAGTTCAACAGCTCTCTGCCAAAGAGACAAAACACTTTCTCCCTGCTCATGATGTCTGTTTGTCTATACCATAGAAATGCAGGACATACCTCAGCACGGTCACCTGGGGGATGAGGACTGTTGGAACTGACAAAATAACTGCCACAAACAGACCAACGAGCACCCTGACCTCCTAAACCCTGTAGCTAGCTCCTTGCTCCATCATTTAATGAGGACGTGGCTGTTGAGGTATCTTTCATTACTACTTTTTAGTAAGATTCCCTTTCTAAAGGATAGCTATGAGAAATGAGCCAACCGATGTGTTCATGTGTGTAGGTACCACTGCCCTCTACTGGGTAGAGCAGCTGTCATAGTCTCACATGTTATCTTCATGTGTTTGGACTGGCGTATTCACATGTAAGGCTGGAGCAGCGGAGGGCAAACGGTGCTGCCTCGTGACCCATGTACGTGACAGGCACTGGAATCTTTTCAGAGCACCGTACGTCAAACAAAAGGAAGAAGGGTTAATCCAGCCCAGACACTCCTGAGGCAGTGTTTCCAAAGCCAAAGCCACCTCCTGGAGTATGATGTATTCCACCTGCTTTTACTATACCTGCAGATTTAGGGCGTCCATCTGAGATATTCAGTGTTGCCTCCAAAGGGCTGCAAAAGCAAGTGCTAGAATGGCAACTGGATAAACACTCACTGAAGACAGAGTTAGACGAATTGGAGAGCGATCCAGAAGCTCCATCACTCAGCTCATAAAACCCTGTAAAAATAAGAGTTTGGATTTATATTAGTTATGTCTACACAAAGTTACCATTTGCGTCCCTAGAAAGGCAGTCAAGCTCATGTTTATGTTGGCTTCCTTGGTAGCAATTAGTTACAGGATTTCATTCCGTCACCCAAAAACCAGTGCACAATTTAGTAATATCCCTATTGCTATGAAACACTTAAAGTACAAATGCACAACTTTCCTGAGCGTACGAAAATTTTGAGCTTTTTTTAAAACCTTTACAGAGGTTAGGGTTTTAAACTTCACAGGGGTTTTCAGATTTTAGCAAGAAGATCCCAGGCTGTGTTTGACACCTCATTCATTTAATTGTGTATTACACTTCCAAGACGAACTCTCCAGCTATTACGGGACTACTAAATTTTTACCAAGTGCTGGGCCCAATGATACCCATTGTTCTGGAGATAAATAGTGGATGACGTGAAAGACAGAAAATGGTAAATCATGTGCAGACACAGGAAATGTCATTTCTTGGTAAACTGGGTCTATTGGAGAAAAATATGACATACCATAATCAAGATTTAAATTGAGGAAAAAGGAATGCAGGGCATGTCTACAGAAAGGGGATGCATCCTGGAAAACAGTAATCCTGAAAAGGACTTAGTCAGCATGGAAAATCAGCTCAATCAAGCTTAATGATATGGCAAAAAAAGCTAATGAGATTGTTGGATGTACAAAGAGACTAATGAATAGCAGTAGGGAAATGACTTCAGCAGCCTATCCAGCACTGGTAAGAAAGACTTTGGAACGGTATGCCTAGTCCTCGACTCCAGCACGCTTCAAACAAAGCTAAAAAACTGGAAAGGGGCCATAGAGCTATTTAAGAGCTTGGAAAAATGCCTTGAAACAAATGACTTAATGAACTTGACCTGTTTAGCTCTCAAAAAGAGTCAGGAATTATTCTGTACAGCACCTCCAAGAGGAGGAAAAATTAGTTACTAGGAAAGGCCCTAGTCTATGGGAGAAAAGCATATAAAAAAGTCAACGATGGAACAAGTCAAATTCAGATTAGAAATCAGCAATGGCTTTAACAATTGGAAGTCGGTGGATTCTCCACCTTTCAGCGTCTTTGAAACAAGCCTAGATGCCTCTAGGAAAGGTTCCCCTTAGTTAAATACCACTTACTGGCTTCAACAGAGTTAGAATGGGATGAAATTCAATACATGGGGAATCAAACTGTTTGATTCAGTGTTCCCTTCTGGCTGTATACTCAGTTTTGACAACTTCCTCCAGCTGGTGGTGCTTCCTTTCACCATTTTTCCTGCATCTTCCTTCCAAATACACAGGAGAATTAGCACTTTTTGAACTCATTTGTGGGTGGCCTTGAAAAACAAAGGCCTCAAACACCAAAAATCTAATTAAGCTTGAAATGCTCCTCTAATACGTTGTCTACAAACAGCAACCCTTCTGGTAGCAGGTGAACTTTGCTAGCAGGCATTAATCACCGGCCTGAGAACACGCTACAGACATTCAGTGTTGTAGGACTGAAACTACAGCCGGTCGAATTCCAGGTACCAAGGGAGGCTCCGTTTTGCTGGATATTGGCCTCACCTGAACTTGGACGGCTGTCTGTCTCAAGGTGTTCGTCTGTCGTTTTTTCCACGTCCAGGCGGAGATCGCTTATTTGCTTATCTAGCTCTTGTAACTGATTTAGCAGGCCAGCATCCCTCCTCCTCAAGCAGTTCTAGAAAACAAGAAGACAATCAGCTCCTTCAGTGAGGCGGACATGAAGGGGCTCCAAAGACAATCAGCCCTCTCCACCGGAGCATCCTGGAAATGCCTTGTCAATATTCTTTTATTAAAAAGGAAAATCGAACAAAGCCCTGAAATTCTAGATAGACCCTCTGGATAAATACTTAACTAAAGAATTATGCAGGCACTTCGCCGCAGCCTCTTCCAGTCAGTTCTGCACAAAGAGCACACGCCACAATTTAGGACGACCAACACGCTGCTTTGGCAAAGCTCTCCTTGGCACGACCATGGCTGCAACAACAAAGCTGTATCGTATGATATGGTCAAACCAGAGCTGAGCGCACGAAACGGGCGACTTTGGTGGAAAGACAGCTCTGCCAGCGTAACAGGAGACGTTCAGCACCACGGTGATGGTAGTCAAAGACCACATCTGTTCGCACAATGGGATGAAACAGCTCTGCCAACAAGTGCCCGCAGTGTGGGAACCTCCTTGTTTTGCTGTACATCATGAGCTCATAGCCTACCATATAGGCAGCAAAATTCCCAGGGCTGGGATCACAGCCCTTTTATTAGTTTTGCAGTGCAGCAGGAAGGAAGAGTAATTCTTCCTCTTCTCCCACTGTAGTTGCATAAAATCGCTGTGAGATGAATTTTAAGGCTATTTATGAAGGCAATTTGGTGGCATAAAATAAGCAACAAGAAACGATTTTGTAAGGCGCTCATTAACCCACGGTCAACACAATCAGTTTCCCTGTGTGTATTATAATGTTGCTTATCCATCATCTGCTCAGCTTCATACCCTATAATTGTTCTGGCTTTGGGGAAAGCAGGAGGCAGAAGGAGGGTTTATCTCTTTTTTTGGAGTGCATCATATGATCAGTGCCCAGTGGTGCTCTGATACGCTCGTCGCAAACAGTTTTGATGCTTGTAACTGGACGAGTTCTAAACCCATGAAATCCAGGACAACCTTTTCCCTGGGGTGGGCCAGTCCTCGGGCAAAGGGAAAGCAAACGCTAACAGTTCTAGCGAGGCTGTTTGAAGATGTGCCGGCATTTAACACCATCCTTGGAGAACCAAAGGGGCGATCCCAGGTCTTCTCCCACATTTCTGCCAGGAGCAGGGAGCTGGCTGGAAGCCCAGCTGGCAGAGGTGATGGGTTCAAGCGGTCACTCCCTGCGCCACCTACTGCCACCAGGGTCCCCCCGCCCCCAGCCAGCACCGCATCTGGTTTCAATCTGCAATGTCAAGTGCACAAATTAAAGTGCTACCACAAATCCCCCCCCCCCTCTTT
>NW_010415677.1:119184-119536 GCF_000710305.1 Buceros rhinoceros silvestris
GCAATGTCAAGTGCACAAATTAAAGTGCGTCCACAAATCCCCCCCCCCTTTTTTTTTTTTGAGTAATGATTCCCTGGTCCTTCGCTACAGCTCTTCGGCAGCCAGCCCCTTCTCAGCAGTAAAATAATTTATTTCAATCTTTTAAAGAAGGAAATAATCCTAAATTAACTAAATTAAAAGATTAATGAGAAATAAAAAGGGGGGGTGTGGTGATTGGGGAAAAGAAGAAATCGGGAGAATAAATCACGGCATCCAACTTCTCCCTGGGTGAAGGCAAATGCTGAGCCGTGCACAAAGAGCGCCGGGCACAGCTGTCCGCTATTTTCATTGAAAAATGATCTGCCGCTTCATG
>NW_010415678.1:0-6789 GCF_000710305.1 Buceros rhinoceros silvestris
AGGTTTGACGGGTGTATGCTCTGTTCCTGCTCCTGGCTCTGTCACAGTCTCCCTCTCTCGTTCAAGGGACCGGCCGTGGACTCAATTTTCCAACTCTGAAGATGTGGCAATACCGGTGCGCGTCTCACTGCGG
Source organism: Buceros rhinoceros silvestris (assembly GCF_000710305.1). Taxonomy (NCBI): domain Eukaryota; kingdom Metazoa; phylum Chordata; class Aves; order Bucerotiformes; family Bucerotidae; genus Buceros; species Buceros rhinoceros. The sequence continues at coordinate 134 of NW_010415678.1, forward strand.
TGCCTGGGTGTATGGGGTGAGTGTACACGAGGGTATGTGTATGAAAGACAGGGACAGGACCTGCATATGTTCGTCTACATCTGTAAGTATATATGCACGCGTGTACCGAAGTGACAGTAATCTTCCGTGCTTGTTATGAAAAATTCCCGGTAGCAAAGTGTGAGATGACAAGCCATTGCTTGGAAGTGTTCCCATGCTGTCTTGCTGTCTGTGTGTCACTTTGGGAGAGAAAAACACTCGCAGAGACTTCCTGCCCAGATTCGGAACGCATTCTCCCTTCAACCAACCTCTGTAAGATTTAATTCTTAGACTGTTATGAGGCAATAACTTGGGTTCATTTTAGCCACTAGTTTAATATTAAACAGTCCTCTGCCTAATCAGCTCCAGTTCCAGGAGTAACTCAGTCTCTCTCTCTAGCTAGATTAGCCATGTAAACCTGTTGATTGCCACTCTTTGCCTTTCATTGGTATTTTTCCTTCTTTTGTTCATTCTCTAATGCACTTCTCTGCTTTAGTTTACTTTTATTGACATTTCACAGTGCCGTGGAATACACAGATACATTGGTGCACTTGCAAGTCAAACTCACATTTACATTTAATTGAATTATTTACTGTTTCTTCACCACTGTGTCAGCTGATGGAAAATTGATCCAGTACTGTCCCTTTGACTTTCCAGCAATACTCAGATTCCACTGCATATAGCAAGAGACAAAGTGACAGAAGATATTAATTAATTAGGAAAATTATGCATTAGATACACGGTTCTAACAAGGTTTTACTTCTGTGTAGCAGTGTAAGCACTTTACAAAAATCTGTTTCTTATTTATACTTTTGCTGCTTAGTGCTTAAAGAGAAGATAGCAATCAGACGCTTACAGAGCTATCCATGAAGAGTAGTTTGGTACCGAGGGATGCACAGCTGATGGGCAAGACCAGTTGAACTGTTTCTGCTCATGTGACAGTGAAATAAAGGCTGCAATCTCATGCTTGGGCTATTCTGCTTTTCCTTTGTAGTAAAGGCAGCCTTTTTGTCTGAAAGTTGCTACAACCACCAAAATCCTCAGCAAGTTGATTTGTACCATTAGTCTTTGGAGGATTAAAGAAATAATGTGCAACAGTTGTGTTCACTGTGGTCAGGGTCACACCAGTAGCATACCTTACAGTGCTCTTCATCTGCGTTTCACTGGGCTAGAGATCACATCAGCCTTTGCACGGACCAGAATGAAAGAACAGAGAAGCATATCCAAGAAGAGGAGGTGGAAATGGAGGAAATGCCTGGTTTCTGCCAGGTGCTCCTATCTGAAGTGGGTCATTGCAGTTACCATGTGCTGCCATTACTCCTGAGGTTCGGGTCATAACAAGTAATTTTCTCTAGGCTGGTTTAGTTTGTTGGAAAGCTGTCAGTTTCCTTGTTTTCCCTGTATTTTTGTAACACCAGATATAGGTTTCTAAATGCTACACATTTTAGGACTCAGAAAGGAAAGGAGGATTAATTGGAAACATTTTTAGCAAAGGAAGAACAATTCATGTCAATGGCTGGTTTTCATATATAACTCCTGTACTGCCAGCGTGGAAGACTGCAATCAGGTATGACTAACTGAGAATACGGCAGTTAATTTCAGTCTTGGGAGATCTCATCAGAATTGTAAATGCAAAAAATAACAGGGCAGTTGTAAATTAGTCCTTGATACATGCACTATTTGTGAAAACATGTTTTCTCCTAGGTGACGCAGGCCATGCAGTCGTGCTGCACAGAAGCTCTCACTGCTTCAGCAGGGAAAGCTGTTATTTGTATATGTAAGGGCAGCAGAGTGAAGTTATCAGTTCAAGATGTAAATATATTTGTCACACGGGGAGTTCACAGTAGAAAAGGAGTAAATAGGTGTACAGCTAAGCTTTGACTCTGTATGCACGACCCTGGCATGGTACAGATGTGAAGCAAAATCCGGGAAAGCCAAAGCAGTGAGGGGAAAATTCCTTTAAATCCATTGATAATTAGTGTTCAAAAAGATGCAGTGACCTGTAGGTAGTCGATAACTCTCCTCGACTATTTTTCTTTGTGTATAATGCAGGTAACTCTTTAAAATCACTGGTATTCAACCTAGTTGTGTAGAGAGGAAAAGATAGATAAAGCTAATGAGAAGTTAGCATCAGCATCTGTAATAAACACAGTCTAATGGTATGAGGGAAGGAGTGAGGGCATCCAAAGTACTCCAACATGATTCCAAAGTATTCTCAGTGTGATTTGAGAAAACTAGAATAATTCCTGAAATAAATTTCTGAAACTTAAAAAGCTTGGATTCAGCCTGTGTAATCCTCAGGAAGGAATTTTATCTATAGGGTTGTGCTTGCTAGTGAAGAACTCATGCTGTAGATTGTGGAGGAGGTCGTGTGTGTGTGTGTGTGTGTAAGCAACAAGCATTCTGTTCATTATATATTCATTAAGCTTTTCTGAAGGCACCATTTCCAGTGGAAATCTCTGTTGTAATGAAATTGCCTTCTCCAGGCCTGCCTGCCTGCCTGCCAGCTCTTTACAAATCCTTTCCATGCTGATGCGCTTAAGCCCTCTGCTTTTGATGGTCTTTTCCCTGTTAGACTCATGCATATTATTTGTGCTTTTGTTCATACTGATCTGTAGCAGATGGGGAAGGGAGAGCAGAAAGAGTTTTTCCCACTTTAAGTGTCCCTGAAGGTCAAAATATCTGCCCTGGGCTTCACTACATGAACAGAAAATGCAAATTTCATATGGCTACTAATGACAATGTACACAGGAAGGTGGTGCTGGACTGTGACTCTGTTCCATTACAAAACAGCAGGTAGCAAAAAACTTGTGAATAAACTGCCTTTGTCTTGTGACAGAAGGAGGGCTGACTGGTCCTGAAAAGGAAAGCTTAAGAGCACCACTTCAGCTGCTTTTACAATCACATTCCTGTATCTCTGTTTTATTAAAATCAACAGACTTCATGAATTCCAGTAATTCTTTACTGTCTCCCCACAAGATCATATGGTCATTTGACACCACCCTGCTTACTAAACAAAAGGGAAATCTTTACCCCTGGTTAAAAACCTTTCTGCAAACAGTCTAAGGATTGCTGTCCTTCAGCCAAAGAGATTTTTGGTTGAATCACTCAATGAAACATGGCCAAGCATCTTTCCAAATATGGAAAAGAAAAGCATTCTATTCTTCCCCCTTCGTGTTCCCCCAAATACAGCTGGACAGAATACATGCTTGTAGTCAACCCACACAATATTTGTGCCTGCAGAGACAACACCGCAGTATCATGTACCCTACAATTTTAGGAGAATGCAGGTCATTTTTGTTTTTACAGTTAAGATGTCCTGTAAGTGACTTCGTGCCACAGTGGAAACACAGCTGCAGCTGACATGTTAAGTCTTCTGCAGGAATCTTGCAGCATTCTAAATTTTATCTGAACTAGAGATAAAATGACAGCTAAAGAACAGGAATCAGAACCTGATGTTACTTAAGCTTGTTCTAAGCCTCACTTTGTGCTCAAGCACACGGCATCTACTGGGGAAACCTCACACAGTGTGGAGCTAGGAGAGCCAGACTTCTTTCTTCCATTTCATCCATTGGCAGGGTTCAGAATTGCCCTGTGCTGTCCACTTCTCCTGGCAGATGTCAGGAAGTATTTCAACTGAGGGTGTTTTAAGACTATGAGAAGCAAAGCTTACAGGAATAGTATTTAGAGAGCAGGGGGAGGAAGGGGAGGAACACTTATATTCTCAGAAAATTATCTCTGAAATCTGCCCCTGGGGAGCCATTAATATGGTATTGGCAGAAAAGTGCCAGTCCCTGGTAGCTGACATCCAAAGACTTCTTGCTTTAGGTGAAAGCACCAGGGCTATTCTAGGAGAGGGGTAGGAAGAGGAAGAAGGGGCTTTGGGAAGTTGCTTCATCCTCTTTCCTCCTATACCTTTTGGGAGGAAGGGCAGAGAGAACAGGTCCAGCTCCCTAATCCTGGAACACAAACTCTCTCACCCCTGAGAACTTTCACCTTCCAGTGCTGCCAGTGTCTTACCTGCCTACAGCTCTAGCTACATTTTTCACACGCTGCCCCTAAACCATGACAAAGACCATGCAGGACTGCGATCTTGCACAGAACGGTGTCTGTCCTCGAGAGCTCCCTACAGCATGATGTGTTGCTGGAACAGCCTCACAGCTTTCTAACTGTTGAATACTTTTCAGTGGCAATAGTGAAAGGAGCATGGAGGAGAGATCAGAATGTATTTTACATTCTGTACTAATGTTCCAAAGCTAGACAATCAAGATCTTGGTCATAAAAACTGAGTGGGTTGTTCAGCCATTTTAGGCCTCAGCCATTGGCTTAAACAGAACATGAAGCAACATGCAAGGACGAATTGAAGAATTCCTGTAAAAATAAGAATGCTCTCAAAAAGGAGAAAAAAAATGGGATTAATCTCTTACATTATCACTTGTTTGATCATTAAAAACTAGCGTAGATACTTTGCAATCCTTTCAAATAGCAATAACTCACTGGCTTTAATAATTTTAAAATAAATTGTTCAGGGCTAGAAACTTGAAGTTCAGACTTCGTACATAAATTGTTTAAATACACACAAGTTGAGGGCAGTCAGTTTTGATTTATACTTGTGAATCCCATGGACACCTCTGGGAGTTTTGACACAGACTGGAGAGAGTACTTGGCCCTTAAATGAGAGCAGAGTGTCTGTCCACATGACTTTGGAAGAAGATTATTACGTGGGAAGAGAAGAGTCAGTCTGCCAAAAGTTTCTTCTTTTAGGCAGAAGTCGGCAAAAAAGCATTAGAATGATCCGAGCTATGGGTTATTAGTTCAAGCTATAAAAAAGAAAACGAAGATTCATATTGCTCTGCAGTATGCAGACAATGTCAAAGTTTAGTAATAGGAATTTCATCTTCACTTGTGGACAAGCCCAGTGCACACTAAGAATATCATATGGTTAATTTCCAAGATAAAAAAAAGATAGGCAAAGTCAAAACATCTGCTGGTCTCTGTCTGCATAGCAGATGTTGAATACTCTTTTTAAGCTCCTGAGAGTTCCTGAAACATACTTTGTCCCTAAGCACAAAGTCAGTCAGTTGTTGGCCTAGTACGTTCATACCAAAGTGAGTATACTTTGCCATATTCTACACTCTAAGGTGTGTACTGTATGATTTTTATAGAGGTCTAGACAGGCATTGAATGTGAGAAAACAGTGGAAGGTTTCTTTGATCATAAAAGACAGGTTCAAATACAGGGAAACTGGAGAGTCAGAAATCTCTGGTGTGGCGAGACAGAAGATACAGGCAAGGTCTGTAGGGTGAAGTCTGTTTAAGGCATTTTTCACTCCTGAATTGCCTGACACAGTTAAAAAATGGGTTTGGCGCACAAACTATTGCAGGTTCCTTTTTCAAAACTTGCTGTGAATTGTCGCCTTGAAACACAAAAGCACTGGAAGTCTTCAACTCTGCTTGCTTACAGTGCACAGGTACTGCTTGTTGTGAATATCTGCTTCACAGGGTGTTCTGTGCTAACCCAGCAAAGTAGGATGGTGCTCTGCAAGAATGAAACTGAATTTCTGAATTCTCTTTCCGATATCAAAGAACCTAAGAAATTGTCTTGAAAAGAATGTTTGGAAAGTGCTTTTCTGAAGGAGTACTTTAGTTCTGTCATTTCCAGAGGTACTGAAGTTGAAGGAATCAAGGAGGGAAAGTTTTAGGCACAAGGTTTGGGGCATATAGTTCTTCGCTATTGCAAGTGAAACTCACAAGCAGGAGAAGTGTGACTTTTCTACATAGATAAGAAAGGACTCCAGTCTCCAGGGATATAGCTTCCTCATTAAAACTCACACAACTTTCAGTATTGCCCATGAATATCAAATATGTTAGATAGGCATTTAGGATACTGTGATGAAAATGCAGCTCTCAGACAAGAAATTATCTTCAGCCTGGAAAAGAGATAATTGAAAACAGATGTGATAAGTAGTAGAATATGATGGTTAGTAAGTCATGAGGAGAAATGGAGGCAATAAATAAGGACTGACTTCACTATCATTTCTAATGCAAAGATTATATGGCATTAAATGAAAATGGCAGGGACCTATTTCAAAAGGAGATGCTTCACACAACAGTGCGTGCCTAAGCAACTGAACTTCAAGCCACATAGTAATGCAGTGAATACAAAAAGTTTGTGTGTAGAAAAACTGTGGAATAAAAATGCATCCAGTACACAGGTCTCACTTCCATCTCTGCAACTTGAGTGACACATCCCAGATTTTAAGAGAGCATTAACTAGACTTGCCTAGCTGTAAATTGGCCTCTAAAATGTAGGAGTTAAAAGTAAGAATCAAAAGTAAACAGGTCCTTGGACTAGACTGGTATGGCTCATACTATATTCATACAAACTCACTCTCCTTCTGTATGAGAGTTCATATGCACATTACTCAAAATACTGTTTTGAAATTAAGCCAGCTGAGGACTGAAGACATGACAAATAGAAATGCTTTCAGAACTACTGGGATACACATCTAGGACGAAGAGCTTTTAGAAACACGGTGGCAAGAGAAGGAAAATATACAAGGTTGAAGAGAGAAAGTGCTCTCTTTTCTCCCACAGAAAAAAAAGTATGAGTTCTGTCAGTAACTTCATGGACAGCAG